>NC_143519.1:13638702-13822452 GCF_031878675.1 Megascapheus bottae
ATTAAGTGAAGTAAGCCAGACCCTAAGGAACGTAGGCCCAATGGTTTCCCTCATCTGTAATAATTAGTTCAAGTCCAAAACTCTCCTAGCAGAGGATGACAATAGCTCAAATCCTGGATACATAAGGCCATATAGGAAGACTCCAAATTAATGGACCTCCAGGACATGGAAACAAGAGCTTAATTATAAGTGACTTTTGCTCTTTATGTATTATGTTTTTCTCCCTTCTCTTGGGCCCTTTGGTTAATCTCATACTGTTACTGTGTCCCACTTTGTTACCTGGTGTATTATATAGATGTTTACCTGTTCGTTTGAAATAGGAGGGGGAAAAATGAGGTGGGAAGGGAAATAGGGACAAAAACATAAAAAGGGATATAAATATGTGAGAAGTAATGCACTCTCTCTGGCAATTATAAATATATCCCCTTTGTACATTGAAATTTAAAAAAATGAGTAAAAAAGAATTGCAAGTCAGAAAGAAAATAATCACATTCTTCTATCTGGTGAATATAATGTAATCCTTCTATTAATTACAAAAATTATTAAAAAAGAAAAAAGTCTATGATTTAAAATTATTACTCCTTTTCATTTGCCATTTTGAAAGACTAAATTTGATGTTTATGTCTTCAGAAATTAGGAGCAAAACACAGTTGAGGCACCAGCAGAGATAGGACAGAGTGAAATTTAAGTTATCTATTTCATATCCAGATAAAGATGCCAAATACACACTTTATGGTTTAACTTTGCACCTTAGAAGAGAGGGTGAAAACTGGAGATATAAATGCAGGAATTTTAAGACACAGAGAAAGTGTTTATAGGCCCGGGACTCACTGAGGTCTCCTGAGGGAAGTTTTACAGGAGGATCCGGAAAATGTTGAATCTGCACTGGACAAGTGAATATTTAACCTGCAGACTAACATGATGTGAAAAGAAGAAGCCTTGAAAAATAAAATAAACCAACCATAGAGCTTTAAATTTTGAGGTGGTGGGGTGAGGAGGGCCACCAAGTCAAGGGGCTGTGCTAGATTTCCACCATTCCACTCAAATTCTTTAGAAACTCCACTACTGGGCGTCCCACAAGGAAAGTAGAGATACCTTGCCAGGCTGGAATGAAGTCACACTGCGTTTGGAGACCAAGGGGAACCTGAGCTTGCACTATACCTCATGGTGGGTGCTGAGAAAATTTTTCTTATCTCAATAGAAGTAATGACATGAATATTAACCTTGAATATGGGAAGAGCAACCAGAGGGAAATCCTCAACTTTTGCTACATCTACCTCTTAGGAGCAGATGCTTTTGCTTATCCCACAGGAGGGGTTCTAATATACATCAGCCAACAGAAAAAGCAGAAATAGCATCAGTGTTCCCTACACACAGAATTCAAAATGTCCAGGTTCTAATAGAAAGCTATTCATTAAACCAAAAGTCAGTTAAACTTGATGGAGAAAAAAGGAAGGACAATCAAGATAGTAACACCAGGATGAAAATGATGCTAAAATTATATGGAGAAGGGTTTGCAGTCACTTTCACGAAATTAATGTTAACAAAAAATTAAAATGCTTCAACTAGCAATTATGAATATACACAGGTCAGTTGGAAAAAATGACTCTCAGCTAAGAAAAAGAAGATAGAGAGTTCAGTTAAAAGGTATGAGATCAGTCAGTAGAGCAGTCATTCAAGGATTATTTTAAAGGAAATAATATGATCAAATTTGGATGTGAACATGTCACTAGTTTTCAAGGCACAGAGGAGCTTTGCAAAGGTAAGAAAGGGAATGAGTCACTAGGAAACCAATTTGCTTCAGGAGAAGAGGAGGGGAAAGAAATAGGGAAAGAAAAGATGAAAGATGTTCATTAACCAAAAAATAAATTGATGAGAGGTGTAGTGGGCAGGGGCGGGGGTCAGGGGGGACACAGTCAAGAATTCATTGTGTAGCTGAGCATGATGGTTCATGCCTGTAATCCCAGCTATTCAGGAGGCTGAGATCTGAGGATCAAGGTTCAATGACAGCCTGAGCACTAAAGTCTGTGAGATACTTATCTCCAATTAATCATCAGAAAACTGGAAGTGGGGCTGTGGCTCAAGATGTAGGGTGGAAGACTCAAGCTGAAGAGTTCAGGGACAGCACCCAGGCCCAGAGTTCAAGTTCCACAACCAATAACAACAAAAATTCATTGTGTATACAACAAAATAAAGTAAGGTAAGGAATGGGCAATGGGGGTGAGAAAGCTGAAAGGGTGATATTGACTGAGATGCATTGTATACAGAAATGGCTTTATCAAATGGCACACCATTGTATATGACATAAAGATAATATAAATATTTAATAATTAATGCAACATTTAGTCAATATGGATGAGACAAGGACTTAAGCTATAGTAAGGAACAGAGAATTTAAGCTGTTTTCTCTGCTTTGAGGAATTAAAATGTAATTAAGAGGATAAAATACACATTCATATAAAGGAAAATCAGTCCACTTGATTATTTAGTTATTTGTAGAAACACAAAACAGTATCATTTATCTAAATGTATTTAAGTGGAGGTTGTGTGATACTTATTTAAGTATAACAGAGTTTGGGATTTTCATTTCAATACTAGCCTATAAAATAACAAAAACATATAATCTATAAAATCTGAATGTATTACCTATCCTGCAAAATGCAGGGATATTTCATTTTTGTTGCAAATATGTTCATTACATGGCAGCATGATGACTGTTTTAATTTTAGTGAATCAAAGAGAAACAAATCTTAAAAATCCAGACAGATTTAGAAGATAAATGACTCCTTGCATTTGAGATCATGGAAGGTAAATGACATTGCAGTGCACAGAGGCCTGCATCTTCATCTGTCAACATGGCAAGTGGTGTTATTTCTTTTCTTCCCATAATGCTCTTCTACAAGTTGACACATATTCCAACATTTTGATTAAGCTTGGCAAAGTACAAAACATAGCAGTTAGTGGGCTTTGAGGTAGCTAGTAACAAAGCATATGCCTATAAAGAACAATACACTAGGTTCAATCTCATGTACTACAAAAGAAAACACAGTTTCAAAGTAGCACTTGGTACAGTATTCACATTATGATTATGGTTTATGTTCCTTCAACTTTCTCTTTTTAATTATATCATTTTTTGTAATTCTATTAATATTGGTTATAATTTATTTGAATTCATAGTCACATGAGTATCCCTAACAAGGCTATGAGTGTGTGCATGTACACATACACACACACACCTATATATACCTACACACAAACACACCACCTATATATACCTACACACACACACACACACACACACACACACACACACACACATTGGGAAGACAGGCCAAGCAGGCATGTAAGATCTTCAGTACAGTTTGGGCTATGATGAGAATATAAGTTATGACCTGCTCTGACAAAACTGTGGAGAAAATTAAGGGGCTTCCCCCAAAGCTTCCTCCTCCCCCTATCAGCTTCTGGAAGTGGCAGAATGAATGATCTGTAAATAACAGGAATGAAGGAGAGGCTGGCACCTCTGATGATGGGACAAAGCCATTCCTGATTTTATGTTTTCATTTTTTTTGTTTTTATTATCTTAGATAAAGCAAGGAAGAGGAACAATAAAATAGCATCTGTAAACCTGAAGAAAGTTCATATTGTGTAGACAAAATGGTTTGAAACTGGGTGAAATGAATTAACCATGAGCCAAAAATTCAAAGGAGCTCAGTACCAACTTGAGGACAAAAATGACATGAATGGAAATCCAAACAATATATAACAGCCACCAGAGGAAAGTGAATTAATGAACCTTGAGAAATTAGATTCATAAAGTATGGAGTAAGTAGATGAAAATTATAAATTTTCTTAAAATAGGGCAATTCATCATTACGTGTACCTGCCTAGCTTTTTCCCACAATCTACCAGATATCAATAATCACTAAAAACAAGCAAAAACTCTTGATTCATTTTTTAATTTGTATTCCAGATGAAAAGTTATACCTGTACTTGTAATTCTGTACAGGAGAGAATTGCAATTATATTAGATAACCTAAAATGAATAGTTCTTCATTATTTATGTTTGACTAACTCAATTTATTAACTTTCATAGCTCTGCACTGAATGTTTACAAACATTGTCCAAGGTGGTGGGTGATTTGACTTCAAGCATTTCTACCATGTGTATGTTTTACTTCATTAGAAAATAAAAAAGAAAGAAATCATTAGGAGGAATTTTGTCCACATGACAGTAAAAGAATAGTAAACCAAAAACAATGGGAACTTCTCCTCCTGCCATACACCCCATTCCTTACTTATTCCCAAAACTCTCTGTTCACGTACATGGAATCTGCAATTGATATCTTTCAGACCGGAAAGGTGTGGCTTAATCATATTATCTGCACACTTAGGGGGAGTACCTCACTCTTATTCCGTGTACCATAGAGCATGGCACGAAGAGTCAGTGCAATAAGGAACTCTGCGTCCCTAGGATTTCACAGAATAGAGCCCAGTGGTATTTAAAGCTGAATAATCATATTCATATTCCCATCAATGCCATAATGAATGTACAAGGAAATTAAGCTAGTCAATTGAATAAATTGCAGGAGGCAAGCTTCCGGTAAAAGCAAATGACTTGATTCAACTAATTTGAGCTCTCTCTGTTTTTACTTAAGATGGGAACTTTGATTGAAAAGATATCCGTTTCTAGTATTCCCATCTAGATGAATAAAGTGAGACTGAATAATATGTACAAGTCTAATGAGAGCTGATTACTTGGGATAATAAATTCTTCCTTATATCTTCTTTAAAAAAAGAAAACTCCTCACTTTGATGTGGTATCAGCTAATCTGAAATACTTGTTGACTTTTTAATATTCTTCTCACCTGTAGACCGAGTGTAACCCATGAAGACTACTGCTGATATACACTGCATGCATGCTATTCCAAGTCTATCGATCAAAGCATCATTAATATTGGAGTTTACTCTGAAAGAAATAGGATGAGGAACAAATGACTTGTTTTATACTTCCTATTTAGTTCACTCATTATTTACGCAGCTTAAAATATCTACCTATAATGATGCTTTTCAGTGGGTGGGGGGACTACCTTGGGTTGAGGATGGAATGTGAAGATTCATAATCTAATTTCTTAATTTTATTTTTTAAAAAGAGCAAGAAGCACATAAAAATTCTAGCATGTTTGCAGGATGACTCAGGATAAAATAGACATGAAAAGGACTTTATAGATTCCACACAGGAGGAATGCAAAACTATAACCTGAAGGTTAAATATTACTGGCCATCTAATTGGTATAGCCTATGAGATAAGAATGACTTTCACATATGACAAGAGCAATTAATTTAATAAGGAATATTTATTCTGAGCCCCTACTCAACCAAACAGTAACACTCCTAAAGATGTTGCCATTTTCATTGGTAGATGTATCTGGCAAAGCAATTGTGATATATTTGTGCTACTTGGGTTGAACTCAGACCTTTACATGGCAAGTGCTTTATCATTTGAACCATGTTCTTCGTCCTTTTCATTTTCAATATTTCTCAAATAGGGTCTGGACCATGATCCTCTACTTATGTATACTGAATAGCAACCATCACAAATCACTACCACAACTTTCAATTGTGACAGGGTCTTAAGAACTTTTGTCTTAGACTGGCCTTGATGTGAAAACCTGATATCTCCCCCCCTGAGAAATTAAGATTAGGACATTAACCACAATATCTCGAAAAAAATAATTCTTAATTATTATTACATGTTAAATTATGTCAGTAAGATTTCAGTTTCTCTTTTAGATAAATTCTTACAGAATATCTTTAGTTCACTTCTGGATTTCCGAAAACCTAATATATTACTAACTAGTCCTTGAGAGAAAATGTTTTCTGACTTCTACATTAGCCCAGCGATCTCTCAACTTAATCATCGATAAGAATAAATCGGATGGCTTGTCTCTTTCAATCACCAATAACCAAATCTAAAATATCATTTCTTATTCAGTATGCTTTGGTCTGGACCTGAAAAAATTACTCGTATTTATAACAAGAGGAATTGATGAAGCTGGTGCTCAGCAGATACTGTGATCATATACAGTCTAGATAGATCCCTGCGTGGGAGAATTACCAGATGTCCCTCAGTTGACGAGTGGATCAACAAGATGTGGTATTTATACACAATGGAATTCTATGCTGCTGTCAGAAAGAAGGACATCGCCCCATTTGTTAGGAAATGGAAAGACCTAGAAAAAATCATATTAAGTGAAGTAAGCCAGACTCAAAGGAACATAGGCCCAGTAGTCTCCCTCATTTGTCATAATCAGTAGAAACCTTGGCCTCTCCTAGCAGAGATTTACAATAGAACAAAATCTAGAGACATTAGGCCAAATAGTAGAACACTAAATGTAAGGACCTCCAGGATAAGGAAACAAAAGCCATATAATGAGTGATTGTTGTCCTTAATGTACTATGTTATCTCTCATCTCTTTTGCCATCCTTTGGTTATCTCATATTGTTACCATATTTCACCTTGTTATCTGGTCTATTTTATATGTGCTTAATTGGTTATTTGAAATTGGATAGGGAAGGGGGAAATCAAGATAAGTGGGGGGGAGGGGGAAGGGAAATGGGACTAGGTCATGAGAAAGGGTATCAATGTTTGTGAATGTTCTATCTGGTGAATATAATGTAACCCTTCTATTAATCACAATAAAAAATATTTTAAAAAAGTAATATACCTACTATCTGATGAATCAACTGTAACCCCTCTATATAACACCCTGGCAATAAAATACAATAAAAATAAAATACAATAAAAATTTCAAGTACAAAAAATAAATAAATTGATAACTTGTTCAGAATCACACCTAAATATTACAAGACCATATTTAGAATGTGAATTTTGGTTTGGGGTTTAAGCTTATTTTTTAGTTGAATAAAACTTCTAATAACTCAATGCATTTCATACACACTTGCAATGAATTAAGGAAGAAAATTCAACCTGAAATCTCTATGTCTCCAGAAAGATGTCTCACAGGAGAAAACCCTATCATTTCGCAGGCCTAATGACTTTTGAAAGCTGTTTTCCAGGAGGCATTAAGCAGCCATTAGACCTGCTCTTATATTCATCAGCCTCTATGTAACATTTGTCTGGCCTTGAATCAATCAGAAGACCATGGGGAAAATACCTATGTACTGTGTTCTAAATGGCAGGTTATTAATCTAATCAGGCTCTTCCAAGGTGACGTCAACAAACTCACCAACTTGCCCATCATTACATTGTTATAGGACCCTGTTTCATCCACAACATAAATTCTGCAAAACCAATGAAAATGAAAAAAAAAATCTCTGCCTAGATCATAAGGCTGCCTTTACAATTAAATTTCGTGAAGACCCGGGCTTCAGTTTTGACTCGTAAAATTCAGATTATCTATTGCTTTTGCTTAAAAATGGAAGTGAAATCACCACATCTATTGTAGTGATTCAGAATTAAGTCCTGTATCTTTTTCTTTTCTAGTGATTAATTAGAAATGAAAGTCTCATGGACTTTCCTGCCCGGGCTGGCTTTCAACCACTATCCTTTGATCTCAGCCTCCTGAGTAGCTAAGATTACAGGTGTGAGCCACTGGTACCCATCTAAAGCTTGTATATTTTCTAGGTAAAATAAAGCAATTATTCCCTTTGCAATTTCTGGCTTATTAGTTTTTACAAGTGAAGTAAAGTGTGTGTGTGTGTGTGTGGCTGAACAATTATCTAATGTTATTGGAAAGAGAAAACTGGGATTCATATAATGGACATAATGATCTTGAAAATATAAACACAGTTGGTATCAACTCATCTCATGACCAAATATGTACAAGAAAGTATGGAAACTAGGTGTAACGTAATAGTCATTGATTTCTTCAGCTGATGCGAATAATAATCAGACATTTTACATGTTATGTGCTCCACTCTGAGTAATTTTTTATTCCAAGTCAGGTGCCAATAGCTCCTGACTGTAATCCTAGTTACTCAGAAGGTCTGAGAGCTGAAAGATGATGGTTGAAGTTAGTCCAGATACAAAAGTCCATGAAATTTTATCTCAGATTAATCAGCAAGTGGCCTAATGTGGCTGAAGTGGTAAGAGTTCCAGCCTTGAGTGGAAAGAAACAATGAGAGCACTAAGCCCTAAGTATCAGCACCTGAAAACAAACGTTCTTCCTTACTTCATCAAGTAAGTACACAATATTTGTTTTGACTCAGTTAAAATGAAAAATAATGAGAAAGTAGGCTTAATCTTTCCCTAAAGAAATGCTTATGCTAATAGGGCCAGGGGTCACTTAGGGTCAGTTTTTCATGACTAGGGGTATTTTAGTTTGTCACTACTTCAAGAGAGCCAGTGTGGCTGGTATCTAATGATTAGTGGCCAGATACATGCATGGCTAAACTTCCAAGCTTGCATAAAGCATTTCCTTACACAAAAAGTAGTTATTTATTTCAAGATTTCAAAATTCTTAAGTTGGAAAAATTCTGCTCTGGAGGTTTGATCTCAACAGAGGGAGAGTCATCTGCTGTATCAAATTTCTCAGTACATGAATATACTGCTACAAATGAATGTCTTTGTCTCTTTGAGCTTGAGAATTCTTTTTATTCCTTTGTTCTCTGTATGTCTACTTTTAATGCTAGAGTACATATATGGAGAAACTTAGAACACCAAAAATAATTGTGTGAGATTAAAAAGGAATCATCTATCATTTTGTTAGTGTGTTTGTTTCATTCTATGAAAAAAAGCAAGGAATTTCTGGATAATCAAGGATTTTGTTGCTTATGTACCTTTTTGAATGTTTCTAAGTAAATAGAACTGCTTGCTTTCTCCAGTTTAGTCTTTGGAAACTATTATCTACCAGTGGGAGCAAAATGTCTGTATCTTTGCACTTCTAATGAAGGATGAGTTATGTTTCATTTAGCAAGAAGGTTTGTGTGGATAAATTTTTCATGAACAGTACACTTTTGCCTCATTATACCTTAGAGGAGCTGTTTCCTATTCGAAATATATCTATTTTATGCAACTGATGAAAAGAAGATCCTAGGACACCATGGATGATACGTATTTTCTTCATGGTTTTTTTTTTTTTGGTGCCAGTCTTGGGCTTGGGCTCAGGGCCTGAACACTGTCCTTGGACTTTCTCAAGGCTAGCACTCTACCACTTGAGCCTCAGCACCACTTCTGGCTTTTTTCTATGTATGTGGTACCAAGGAATCGAACCTGGGTATTCGTGCATGCTAGGCAAGCACTACCACTAGGCCAAACTCCCAGCCCTTTCTTCATGTTTTTTGTTTCTGTAGAAATGCCTTTTATTGTGGGAATGTCAGAGGCCTGGAATTGGTGAAGGTCAGAGAACACCAATGATAGTGCATCACAAACAAGGAAGCTCTTGGCTTTGTTTATAACTTGGAATGTTGTACAAATCAACATACAGTCTTTTTGTAATTTTGAAATTTAAATTCAGAATTAACCAAAATTTAAAAGTAGCTTTCATGGAAATGAGTGACCAAACTATGAGGCAGAGTTATTAACCTAAAAAATAGAAAACCATAGAAATATTAGGGGTAGAATGTTATCCTTAGAAGTTAAGAAATCTAAGGACATACCAATGGTAGAAAATGTCTAATGTTCATTCCATGAAGGCCATGAGTGTGTTCTACTTTTTTTCTCATTTCTCCTTTACACTTACTGCCCTCTTTATTTTGTGCATTCTCTGCATTGCATGTATTTTTTTTTCTTGTAACTTTTTCTGCATGGAATTTGTTTCTTTTCCTTCCTAGGATAGAATGACAGAATCCACTAATACATACTCAGACTTTCATAAATGACTATGAAAGATAAGGCCAAGCAGAACATTTTTGTCTACAGAAAATTATCACAGATTGTACACCTATTAAGTTTCTGTATACATATACATAGCCTTTCTCTTGTTTTGATGTTTGTGCTTAGTTCAAAACGATTATGAGGCTACTTTATTTCCTTTGCATTCTTGAGAATTAGCGTGAATGCAATACTTGGGTTCAGTACTCTTCAGGCAGAGTAAGAAAAATAATTCTTAAATTTTCCCAACATTACTTGAAAGTTGAAGACATAATCAGAGAAACTCACTGAAATGTTCCTGTAAGATTATTCTGGTTCAGGCTGCCCTTTTGTCTGTAGATAGAACTAGAAAAAATACTCAGTCTAACCTCAATACTTGTGGCAATTACAATGCCTCATAGCTCAGTGAACCACAGCCTGGGTGGAGAGAGATATTCTAGCTCAGATTTTTCTTCTGCAAAGCTCTCATTGATTTTAGTGTGTAGAGAATCTAACCTTCCATTTTTTTATTTTCAATAATTCTCTCTTACCTCAAATCTCACTCAACTTCAACATATCCGTTTTATCACCATAGAGGTGAGTCAGATTTTTTTTGCATATTTCTTGTCCTTTATTGACTTTCACTAAGTAGTTTACAAATTACAGGAGGCCTTCAGCATAAGTTTAAGTTTCTTTCAATATACACTGTGATTTTCAATAACCAAAATTTTAGTAAATAGGTCAATTGAAAAATGCTGATTCATGTCAATATGTATCATTGTATACTTTAAAAATGTCACAAAGGTTGGTCAAATTCAACAAGGTCTTTGGTTTCTGGGGTGTTTTGCTTAGTAGTCATTTAAAATTATATATATATATATATATACATTTAATTCCATTAAAATCAAATATGATATGAGAAGCTTCTACCTTTATTAGCAATGCTATAAAGCTCAAGATTAAACACTATATATATTATTTAAGGTATATTATGTATGACATACTCAAAGAATAGCCTAATTGTTCACTGATTTTTAAAATGTGACTTTTGGAGCAAAAACCAAACTCATTTTGTTTATATTTTAGCCATTTACTGTAAAACAGCTTTGTTATTCATTTTGGTTTCCTGGTGACACTTAAAAACCAAGTCACTCTGAAATTTCTGAGAATACAAGAATAGTACCAGAGTGTATCATTGTATTCTTGCTTCAACAAGAACTCTGAATTGTTTCTTGACTGGTGCCATCAATCAATGTGAATCGACTGATCAAGTGATCTAGAGCAGTTTATGTGTTTATTTCTGAAAGATCAATACAAAAATGAAATTTTAAGTTTAAAGTGATATTCTTCTGATTATACTTATATGTTTATTATTATTAGAATGGAGAAGATATATTTCATTCTTTAACATTCATCCTTTCATTGTTTCTTTCATCCATTCTCTGTCATCCAAAAAATGTTTAAATGTTTAAACAGAAAAGGAGACACAGAATACGACAGATACTTAAAATTAGCATCACATTCACAAATAAAGACAGGAGTAAAAAAATATAGACAAATATAAAGCTGGGTGTGGTGGCTCACGCCTGTAATCCTAGCTATTCAGGAGGTTGAGATCTGAGGATCATGGTTCAAAGCCAGCCCTGTCACTAAACTCTGTGAGATTCTTATCTCCAATTACCACTAAAAAACTGGAACTGGCACTGTGGCTGATGAGTAGGGTGGTAGCCTTGAGCTTATGTGCTAACGGACAGTGCTCAGACCCATATGTAAGGTATCTTTGAGCTGAAAAGCTCAGGGACATAACATATATATATATATATATATGTTATGGGGCCTCCTAGCTGGTAGCTTAGAAGCCTAGATTGCTCTCTCTTTCTGTGACCCTGTGCCTTTAGGCACGTACACCCCTGGGATCACCCAGTGAGGTGAAACTGAGGGCACTTCCACTGTAAGCAGGAGCTCTTGGAAACTCCTTGTAAAGTCGCATGTCTTAGGACACTGTTGGCTGATGGTTGTAACAGGAAGGTCCTATTTACTGCTGGTGGTATGAGGTGGCTGCCAGTGGATGATGTGCTGTATATAAGTGACCACATTTTCTTTGAATAAAGTTAGATCTGGATCCTAGCCACTAGACCACCAGGGAGCTATGTGGTATTTGTACACAATGGAATTCTATGCTGCTGTCAGAAAGAATGACATCGGCCCATTTGTTAGGAAATGGAAAGACTTAGAAAAAAAATCATATTAAATGAAGTAAGCCAGACTCAAAGGAACATAGGCTCAATGGTTTCCCTCATTTGTCATAATCAGTAGAAACCTTGGGCTCTACTAGCAGAGATCTGCAATAGAGCAAAACCTAGATACATAAGGCCAAATAGTATGACGCTAAATGAAAGGACCTCTAGGATATAGAAACAAAAGCCATATAATGAATGATTGTTGTCCTTAATGTACTATGTTATCTCTCATTTCTTTTGCTGTCCCTTGATTATCTCATATTGTTATAGTATCTTACTTTGTTATCTGATATATTGGATATATTTGTATTTGGTTATTTGAAATTGGATAGGGAAGGGGGAAAAACAATATGAGGGATGGGGGTGGGGGGAGGGAAATGGGGACCAAGACATGTGAAAGGGTATCAATGTATGTGAATTAATGTACCTTCTATCTGCCAAATATAATGTAACCCTTCTATTAATTACAATAAAAATATATGGAA
The DNA here is from genome assembly GCF_031878675.1 of Megascapheus bottae. Classification (NCBI taxonomy): domain Eukaryota; kingdom Metazoa; phylum Chordata; class Mammalia; order Rodentia; family Geomyidae; genus Megascapheus; species Megascapheus bottae. The sequence goes on from NC_143519.1 coordinate 13,651,238, forward strand.
AAAAATAAAGTTAGATCTGTACCTTGAGTCTGTTCTCCTGAGTCTGTGTTCCTGGGATTATTCGTGGGCTCTGTGGCCATTTCACCCCCATCCCAAACATCCGAGAAGGACACCGACAACAATATATCATATAAAATATATTTTAAATTGAAATCGTGCTCTCAAACCAGTTCTTTATGATTTAAACAAGACACTAAAGTTATTTAGAGTAAAGTGACATGTCAACTTCATCAGTGTCTTCTGTTGCATAGTGGAGTGTGCTCTAATTCTGTTATGCTTTCAGCCTTTCCTTTTGCTTTCGGCTTTCAGTTATTTTCTGCTTAATGCTTTTTTTCCAGATGGTCCTTCCTTATCCTCTTTCAATTTCAAAATAATCTTTACCTTTTATTGATATTATTTAACAAAATTGGGGAGGCCTGCATATGTCACTCTAGTTTAAATGCTGAGAACTATATTTAAGATTGCACAGGGCCAGGAGTTTGCCCAAAGCCCTGGCTTTGATTCCTGGGTACCACATACACAGAAAAAGCCAGAAATTGTTCTTTGGCTCAAGGGGTAGAGAACTAGCCTTGAAAAAGCCTAAGGACATGCCCAGGCCTGGAGTTCAAGCCCCAGGACTGGCACAACAAAAAAAAAAAAGAAAGAAGATTGCAAAAAATGCCATATTCCTTTATTATGTTTTGGCCTGTTTTGTGGAGTCACTAATAAAAGTAGTTGAGTAAATATTATATTAAATCCTTTCCACAAGAATTAATTTTTACATATTCATAGAATATTGAAACTAGATCATATATGTGTTTTTCTGCTACTCATAGAAAATTGCATATATACATTATTGTGGAAAACAATTTATAGTAAAAAATGACAGTACATATCATATATCAGATCACTGGTATATATTTTTAGTTGACTTAAGTCTTGATAAAGGACTTATGGTGGAATATTTGCAATTTCTTACCTATGGCATTGTGAGAAGAAAAATAATAATAAATTGCAGCAGTAAGGATCTAATCAATAGCAGCTCATTAAAGTCAGAGACATCATTTTAATCAAGGAGAATCTCCATGCTTCCATTGGTCAGAGAAAGATCTTGTCTATCAATGTCTTGTTCAGTTCTTAGGTTGTATCTGACAAGTTACCATGGCTTTTCTTAACAGACCCATATGCAAGCTATGGTGGATACCATTTTTCATTTTAATATATGATCAATAAAATCCATAACCAGTGTTCAGACTCATTTACTAAATCAGAAAGGAGGGGGTCGGTGGAGTCCCAGTCAGTTGCTAGTAATTTTTCACAGTTCTCACTCATATGTTCTCCCTTTAAAACTTAAAATGACTGCACCTTTTTCAGTATAAAACAAAAACTAACCCCTCATTGGCTGAAGTAAACTCCTTTGTTATCGAATTCATTAAATAATTTCTTTGAAAATGTGTTTCTTATTATCTTTAAATAGGTGTATCAATCCAACAGGTCAGGGAGTCTTGATCAATGTCACGTCTTTCACCATTCTCCCTCATCTCACCCAACCTCATTTTCCTTATTGATTTCTTTGAGGGACTTAGTGAAAACAACTCTTTCATGTTCTTTACTATTACTTCTTCAACTATGAAATGGACAAAATCAAACATTCTTTGCCTAGAGAACACAAAGAACAGGTAGACCAGTGGACCGAAGGACTAAAAATGAATGTGTGAATTGGAATATTCATATGTATGCTAATGACTAAATACAGAATGTTACTATTCATGTTTCTGAGATTTCATATGAAAAAATTAAGAAATGGATATCTTTATTTACATAAAATATTATCACCAGGGCATGTGGTGTTGGTCTTAAAATCTAACTTAAGGTTCCTCCATTGTGTGATATTAGGCAATATTGTAGATTACTATAATTAAGTTCAGAATAAGAATTGCAGGCTTTTACAGACAATGGGGCAGAACAGTATCTTATGCACACAGAAGGAAGATGGGAAAAGCTGTGTGAATCCTTTTGCCTTCCAAGAAACCCACAGAAAAAGACTGCTGAGTTGACGCACCCTGCTCAGGATTATTTATTGTGAAAACCATTTAGAACAAAATGCAACTAAAAATAAAATAAATGTAGGTGGTTCCGAAGAAAATATTGTTAGTTCTCTAAGTTTATAAAAATATCTCTTTTACTCTTATTACTTGAAGAAAATCTTACTGAATCTGCTAGTGAGAAAGATATTTATTTTTAAGTTGGTTGGCATTGTGGAAAGACTGAACCAAATATTTTTAAATAATTAAAAATTTAATTATAACTTTAAAAAACTATAAAAAAGTTCTGTGAAGTACTTATAAGAAATGTAGTGTGCTAATTCATTACAGCTTTTCACCATTATAAAACTAGATGTGTAATACTGAATACTCTCAAGCAGCACTTAGATGTCATTTTTGAATTTTGTTGGATTAGTGAGAGATAAAAATGACTGTTTAAAAACATAATTTATAAACATTACTGATTAAATATATCTAATTCAACATGCGCTTAACACTTAATTGTATTTGTCACTATTTAATGTCTGAACTCAGATAAGTAATAAAAAGTTCAATAAAAAGGGAAAAGAATCAATGGTTTCTTGAAGAATATAAGGAGAAACAGAATTCTAAGTCTGTATAAAAAGAAATGTTATATTTCACTTTAATTCATATAGATATATAACTAACACAATAATGAAAAATTGGGCTGTTAGTTTTCATTTGCTAAAATTCTCAGCTTTGAGAATAAAAAAAGTGGCCATTACTATTCAGGAATTTCAAGAGTTAAGAACTGTATACTCAAAATCATTGCAGTAAATAGTGGTGGTAAGCAAGACTAGCCAAGGACTTATAAATAAATGCTATTTTACCTCCATGACCAGAGGATTCAGTTTGCTCAGAAAGGCAGTGCCATCTGGACTGGCAAGCTGGCTGGAGGGAAGTATTCGAGACCATGCCAAATCTCTCCAAACCATATGAGTCCAAATTGTGGGGAAAAGAATCACACAATTATTTCAGACCCAAGCTTTACCAAGAGACCTTCTGCACAATGATTCTAGAGGAATGGAATTAAAAATGTTTCTATTATGATTTAATATTTCCGTGCTATAGAGATGCAGCCAATTACTTAAGGTGTCAGTACTTTCAAGGTTTGAAGAGCCTGTGGATCTTGCATTTAGCATGAATTGCCGTTAGTAACATTTCTAAACAGTCGCTATCCAAAGAAAACAGGATTCGGTTTACGCTAGACTAGGATATTTCTTGTTTGTTTTGTGCAGGGTTTCCTCCCCATAAATAACACACTTCTAACGTGAGATGAAAGTTTACTGATGGACCAAAAATGGAAAATGAATCGTGCTGTAGCTTGGATGTAGAACACCCTCAGAAAGACTTGATATCCATCTTAGCGATGTTTGACTGTATGGTGCCTTTGAGAAGTACTATCTAGTGAGTGGTTTCCACATAATTGTTGGCTCATGCTTGAGGGGGATTTGGGAATCCCAGGCATGAAGGATCTGTCTGTCTGTCTGTCTGCCTGTCTGTCTGTCTGTCTGCCTGACTGCCTGTCTCTGTTTTTAACTTACTCTCACTTTTCTTGCTTTTTCTCTCTTCCTGGCTCTCATGTGGTTATCAGCTTTAAACTACCGGATGTTTCCTACCAGGATATCCTGTCTTGCTACAGGAGAGAAACAAAGGGGACAAATAGTCATGGATTGAAACTTTCAAAACTGTGAGCTAAAATAATCTTTTTGTTTTCGTAAGTTGATTATGACAGGTATTCTGTAACATCACTGGAAAGCTAAAATACATCCAAAAAGATCAAGATGAATTCCATTTTCTATGAAGAAAGAACCTTTAATATCTCAAAATTAACATAAAACTATTTTTAAGAAATTTACAGTTATGACTTCTGATAGTATGCTATAACAAAGACTAGACAAAGCAATTCTCTTCAGCCAGCTTTCAGGGCTAAAGGGAGAACAGATGAACAGAGTTGTAAACTCACTAGTTCATGTTAGCAACATATTATGGGATGGATTTATCCAGCCACTCATCTATCATTTTATCACCATCTATAATTTTCTATATATGTGTAGAACTGTGTTTCTACTTTTCCTGGCTCTGGTTAGAATTAGACATAGTCTTTCCTTAGACAATTCGCTATTAACATCATCTGCTTCTACAGATTTCTCTCTATGATTTTCAAGCTTATGATGTCATTAATTTAAAGACACTTTAAAATCCTATAGTATCCTTAAGACACAATTATTCAATTAAGATAATTTATTTAACACCGCTTTCTGGATATCATCGCATCAATCTAATGTTGACAATTTACTTGCAGACATGTTTATCTCTTGTAATATTTGTATTGTTAGGGTCCTACACTAACTTCTGTTTTTAAAAGTTCTTTTGACATGCTCTCCAACATCAGCCTGATCTCCCCTAAGCCTTTGATTACTATATTTATTAAGGTAATGCTACAATCCTTAGCCTCCAACTCTCCCCTGGGTTCCAAAGCCTTTCAAGGGTAGTCTAGTGAGCAGCTTGCTTGTATATCTTCAACTTTCCCCTAAGGTATTTGCCCAGCTGTCCAAAAGAACCCTTAGGCTTTTTCTATTGTGTACAGACCTGTTCTTGATATATTTCTCCTGTTATGCCACCTTTATCTATCTAGGGTTTTCAAACTCAGTGGGCATTATTGATTTCTCTCTCTTTAAGCATTTCAACATTAATAAAGTCTGCCCACGTGTGAAATCAGCCTACTTTGATAATTCACTTTCAGTAATCTAGAGCTGAGGACTTTAATCTTCTCCTAAGACCTCTGGTTTATTGAAACAGCCTTCCAAAGTCTTATTTTGACCTTTTAACCATGGCCATCCCCAACTCACACCATTTTCTCAGTATAATGAGGCCAGAAATGTTTCTTTTTTTAAAAAAATATTTTTTATTTTAATTAACAGAAGGGTTACATGATATTTGCCAGATAAAAGGTGCATTGATTCACGTACATTGATACCCTTTCACATGTTGGTCTCCATTACCCTCCCTCCCACCCCCCATCTTGGTTTTTCCCCCTTCCCTATCCAATTTCAAATAACCAAATACAAATATATCCAATATATCCGATAACAAAGTGAGATACTGTAACAATATGAGATAACCAAGGGACAGCAAAAGAGATGAGAGATAACATAGTACATTAAGGACAACAATCATTCATTATATGGCTTTTGTTTCAATATCCTAGAGGTCCTTTCAATTAGCTTCATACTATATGGCCTTATGTATCAAGGTTTTGCTCTATTGCAAATCTCTGCTAGTAGAGCCCAAGGTTTCTACTGATTATGACGAATGAGGGAAACCATTGAGCCTAAGTTCCTTTGAGTCTGGCTTACTTCACTTAATATGATTTTTTCTAAGTCTTTCCATTTCCTAACAAATGGGGCAATGTCATTCTTTCTGACAGCAGCATAGAATTCCATTGTGTACAAATACCACATCTTGTTGATCCACTCATCAACTGAGGGACATTTAGGTTGGTTCCATATCTTTGCTATGGTGAATAATGCTGCAAGGAATATTGTTGTGCTCGTCGATTTAGTATGCCCTAGTTTCTGGATGGGTAGGTAAATGCCAAGTAGTGGAATTGCTGGGTTATAGGGAAGCTCTATGTTTAGCCTTTTGAGGCACTGCCATACTGCTTTCCATAGTGGTTGAATGAGTTTTCATTCCCACCAACAGTGTACTAGTGATCTGATTGGTAAATTGGGATGTGTTTCTGCCATTGATAAACCTTTCTGTTTAGGAGAGTTCTCCAGCACCTCATCAGGATAGACAAAGACTTAAACTATAAGGTTACTGATCTCTGATCCAGCTCCACCTTGCACTATATTTGCACAATATATGGAGTGTCTGTCAATGTCACAGTCTATTTTGTGTGGTTTGTGTTAAAGTGGTGTCATGTCCAAAGAAATTTTTTCTCATGCTTTCCTTTGCTCATTTTCTTTCATCCCTGGAGGGAGAGGAGGAGAAGACACAGTTTCCTTGATGAAGACAACTCGTTCAACACCTTCCTTCTGAATTTCCACATTATCCTTCAGTTTTGGAACTAGATGCTGTCTTGCTTACTGGTGTCTACAGTGGAATATGCAGACATTTCTCTACCAGAACAAACAGGACAGGCCTCTATGTTTTCTTCCTTATATGCCTTTTAGTTACAAAGAAAATAAATTATGAGACTAAAGAAATCAGTTCATCCAGCTTTTTAATCTAAGTACTTGGTACAAAATAAGACCACAGGGAATACTGGCTAGAGTGAATTAACAATTTATGACACATATCATATACCAAATGAATATTGTAAATTATCTATACAGTATTCCTACCAAAGTCTACTTCTATGCTATATTAAACTTGTTCCCCAGGTGGAGATGATTTATCTTTATCATTGAGTTACATTTATATGTACAGTTTATCTCACAACTCTGGTAAATTTTTCACTCATAGATTCTGTTCATTCACTTTTCTCTCAGTTTTCTCTTGCATTCTCATTATGGATTTTCATTGTGGATTCATTAGTGCATCACACTTGAAGTAATTCAAACACTATTTTCTTCAACAACGTTTTATCCCTTCTCTGCTCTACCTTAAAAAGAGCAATTAAATAATCAATCATAGCTTTAAGAACCAATCCTTTGAAGATATATCCAACATCTATACCTTTAGTATCATCATTTTTTCCATTAAATTCAAACATATTTCAAATTTTAAGCATTTCTACTGGACTGGAGCTCTGGAGACTAGACAGGAAATCTTTTAAAAGAATCATGTTTTTTAAAAAGACCATATTCCTCTCTATCAAACTAAAACAATATAATGGTCTTGAAGCAGATAAAACTCTTTCAGCCCCTACATAGGCAATTGCTTTCCTTTTGTGCCCTGTTTTCCATATCCATTTGTTCTACTCTACTTCAGATACTCATTACCTCTTAAGTAGTTGAAAATACTTAATGAATTTATCAACCACACTGTCTCCCTGTTCTGAAGTGTCCCTGTCGTAATAAAAATCCATGATGCTAGATTAATTTCTTCATAATACATGTTGGATTGTGACTTTCACGTCCAACATGTCTGCTTAGGTTTTCATTTTCTAGCTATGAGCTCAAGTCACTCAATATTCAAGAACATTCACAATAGTTTTTAGTTTTTCAATGAACATTTTTAATATTTTAGCTTAGCATGTTTTTTCCCCTAAAGGTGTCTGCCTATACTAATGCAACATACTCTTTTTTAAAAATTCTTTCCAAATAGAAAGAATGATGTTAAGGGCAAAAATGTAATAAATAAGATGGCTTTTACGTCTATCAACATTCATATACACATACACATGTGTCTACACTCATATCCACACATACAGAAAATGTAATATGTGCTATAATCAATAAAATGAATAATTTTATGGAAATGGGGCTGTGGCTTAAGAAGTAGGGCGGTAGCCTTGAGTTGAAGAGCTCAAGGACAATGCCCAGGCCCAGAGTCCAAGTCCCACGACTGACCAAAAAAAAAAAGAATTTTATTATAACAGATCTAGTTAATCAAGAGAGAAAATATAGCTCAATTAAAATAAAGAAGTACCAGGTTTGCAGATATGTAAGAGGAAGGGAAAGGCTAGTCTGACATTTGGGCTTTTTCATCCAATGTATTCTATGCACTTCTTTCCTCTGTCTCTGTCTCTCTGTCTCTGTCTCTCTGTCTCTGTCTCTCTCTGTCTGTCTGTCTCTCTCTGTCTGTCTCTCTCTCTCTCTCTCTCTCTCTCTCTCTCTCTCTCTCTCTCTCTCTCTCTCTCTCTCTCTCTTTCAGTCATGGGGCTTGAACTCTGGCCCTGGGCACTGTCCTTGAGTTCTTCAGCTCAAGGTTAGCACTCTACCACTTGAGCCACAGTACCACAGTACCACTTCCAAATGTATTATTTATTTATTTATATTTTTGGTTAGTCCTAGGGCTTGCACTCAGAGTCTAGGCACTGTCCTTGGGCTCACTCAAGGCAGTAACTTTACCATTTCAGCCACAGCACCACTTCCAGCTTTTTCTGTGTATGTGGTACTGTGGAATGGAACTCAGGGCATTGTGCATGCGAGGTGAGCACTCTACCACTAGACAACACTCCCCTCCTTTCTTTCTTTCATTTGTAATCATAATATTCTTTGCTGAATACCAATATTCCTCCAGCCTCTTCCTACCTTAAGTTTTGCAATATGTGTGTAAAATTCCCAAACCTCTCAAAATGCAGATAATCTATCCTTTTCAGAACTAGTCCAGCATCATCCAGGAATGAGTTCTTAATATTCTTAGCCAGGGAAGCCTTATTACCAAGATCAAGAAACCAATAACTTACTCCTAATTTAGCTATTTAATGTCCGATCTGATGTGTTATGCAAATAAAACACTTCATCTCTTAGTTTTCAACACCACCACCAAGAGGCTGCCAGGCAGGACCACATAACTAGGGTTGCAATTGAGAATACTGGAACAAAATATTTACCATGTACTCTCACAAGTAGGCAAGAAAAACAAAACAAATAAATATTTCCTGTTTATCTCCCAGTGCTCATGATAAAAAGAAATGAGACACAGAATATTGGCAGGGACTAATTTATGTAATTTATGTTTGTTATTGAAGGCAGTCTGTCTAGTAAGACGGCACTTGATCCAAAGAGAAAGTAAGAGTAGTGAACTCTGACTATATGAGGAAACAGAACTTGAGTACAGCTTCTATCAGGTCTAAACAAGCTGAGCAGGAAGCATGCACAGCCAATGTGAGCAATGGCAAATAAACATAGTGTTTGTGGAGGGGGGGATTGGAAGACATAAAAATAACAATCTTATAGAGATTCTCCAAAAGAGACATAGTATGATGGTGAATTAGACAAGTATAAGAGGAAATAAAACTTACAATGGAAATGACCATTTTCTTTTCATGCCAAAATACTGAACACGAGGCAGAATGCACAGGTTCAGAGGCAGAGGAACTAAAAGATAACATTCCAGCTTGCATTCATCCAACTGTTCAAGTTCTCCTAATGGCAACAAAGATGTGTTAAAATTCATTTTTTAATAAATAAAAACCCAAACTTAATGAGTGGCCACAAACAGCCTACATCTTTAAACATTTCCTTCATCTCTCCATAGATTAAAGTCAGCTATTACTTAAAATTCTCTAAATAAACTCATTTAAATTGGAACCTTCTTGAGACATAGTAAATTCCTCAATACAGCTGGCTGAAATATACTAAATTTGTTTATTGTATGAGAATTTGCTAAAACATGTTAACACATGTTTATAAACAAAGACATTATATGTGCATTAAGAAGTCTGCCATCACCTGCCATGTTAATTTATATTTCACAAAGTAGCAGTAAGTTGATTTATTACGTACTGTGATAAATTGATTATAGCCAGCAAAATCTTAATTGACTTAATCTTCATACCTATTAAGACATGGCAATGACCACAAAAATCTGGCCCTTATAACTTTTAATAAACATTACTACAAGCATTGATAGACATTACTGGCCAAATGACTTTGAAAATTTCTAGGTTAAGTTACTTCTGGACTTCTAAGATCCTTTAGTTTACTTGATAGATGCAAATTCTCATATGGAGGTACATTATACTTGGCATCTGATGATCAATGTAACCCTTTTTTCATGGTAAACCTACAGGACTACTAATGAATGATTGTTGTCCTTAATGTACTTTGTTATCTCTCATCTCTTTTGCTGTCCCTTGGCTATCTCATATTGTTACAGTATCTTATTTTGTTATCTGATATATTGGACACATTTGTATTTGGTTATTTGAAATTGGATAGGGAAGGGGGAAAACCAAGATGGGGGGGTGGGGGGGACGGTAATGGGGACCAAGATATGTGAAAGGGTATCAATGTATGTGAATTAATGCACCTTCTATCTGGCAAATATCATGTAACCATTTTAGTAATTACAATAAAAATATTTTAAAAAAATTAAAAAATTAAAAGAAGATTTTTTTTCAATCTAAAAAAGAAATTCTGGAAAATATGATGCTTTGAGAAGCAGAGTAATTTAAGAAAAATTTTTAAAAAAAACTAAAAATATAGATGCAAGGAGAGTTTTCCTCTTTGTGTTTTAGTTATCTTAACTTTAATTTTTAAAATTTATTTTATTTTTTTGAGTCGTGGGGTTTGCCAGGGTGCTGTCCCAGAGCTCTTCAGCTCAAGGTTACAGTCCTGCCCTTGAGCCAAGCCCCACTTCCTGTTTTCTAGAGGTTTATTGGAGATAAGCTTCTCCAGTCCTTTTGTGCCCAGGGTGGGCTTTGAATCTTGATCCTCAGATCTCGCCTCCTGAGTAGCTAGAATTACAGTCATGAGCCAGTATGCCTGGCTCTTTAACTTTTATTAAACATTATTTTTCTCTTTAGACTTAGCAAATTTTTCAGTATTAAATACAACATAATCACTGCCTTAAAGAGCTATCCCTACACATTTGTGTGCATTTTGTTGTCTTTGCTGCTTGAAAATGTGACTAAAGTTAAGGGAAAGATTAAAATTAAAATGTATGCAGAATATATGCAGTAATAATATTTATTTAAAATAGCCAAAGGGAAGCATTGAACAGGAAAGGGATTTAGTCATTTGACTCTTCAGTATTAAAGAAACTTACAATTAGATTTTGTTCCTAAAATCTGTGTGAAAGGTGGTAAAAGATGTCATTCAGTTTGATTTACTCTACAGTTGTCTTTACCTGTACATGATGGGGTGGTATTTATTCTGGATTCATAAGAACTCATATTATTCAGAAAAGTTATTTCATTCATTAAAATATTTACTTTTTTTCTGGTGCTGGGGATAGAACACAGGAACTGGTCAAGTGCCCTATCACTGATTTATATGCTATCCTCTTACTAATATTTTGATGTAAAAAAACACATAAATGAAAAATATTTTTACCATTCCTATCAAACTAAAAAGAACACATTAAGCAAGTGTTAAGTTACGTCCCTTTGATATTGCCCTTGTGAATAGAAATAAACTTCTATTCAACTGTTATAAATTGGCAATGATCTTATTTTCAGAATGAATCTCAAATGTTATTTAAGGCACAATTGACATGAGGGAATCCACAAACTTCCACGTGTTCACTTGTCTGAGTTTCCCCTTAGTATTCAGTTTTCCATGGTCCCAAAGCTCCACTTGATTGCACGTGACTATATTTCCCTTTCTCATTTTTTATGAGACTATGTTGACTATACCATAGTATTCATCATGGAATGAATTATTTTATTCAGCATTTTTTTTTACTGCAAAAGCATGGGTTCCAAGTATTAAAGGAAGGGGGAAAAATCCCCACATTCCATTCCCAATATTTGTCTGATCAGAAATCTAGTTAGATGGAGAGATATTTACAATTTACATGCACATTGAATGTGAAGAACGTTATATAATTACTTTCAAAATGAAGGAGTGACTGACTTACTTCAGTCAGTGAAAATATTTTAGTGACCACATTACTTTAGGTTTTTAACATATTTGGCCTACATAAAATCCAGTGCCTTCCGATGCAAGTGTACTAAATAGTGTACAAACTGAAGATAACTTGAAAATTTGCAAATTTATTTATTTGATACAATAATTCTGTCCATTAATAATTAATCATGTATTTGACAAAGAGATACTGCATGTTAGTCATATCTTTTTTTGATGGCTATTTTCACAGTTCTGAATTAGACAGGTAAAGGCTCTATCATCCCGTAAATCAAAGTCTGGGTATTAAGGGGACAGATGAATAAGGGAGAAAAGACAAGAATCTGGAGTAAAGATGAGTGGAAGGATAATGGTAATATAAGATTAATTTGGTAGAGCCTGTATGAAGAATGATAAACATGGAATATTTCAGCAGCACATAGGGAGCTGGGAAAAATCATTTCGGCAAAATGAGGGGTAAAGGGATTCAAGGAAAATATTACCAAAGGGAACATTTAATATGATTTTACTCAAGTGAACAAATTGTCAAATACTTAATGAAGAAGGAAGCTGGTAAGATAAGATAACCTCAAAAACATGGACAGATTTCAGAAGAGGAGACAATTTCAGATGATGACAAGATGGAGCCCTTTCTTCTGGAAGTGTGGTGCAGATATGGGAATGTTTACTACCTTTGTCTTTTGACTGCTCAGAGGAGAACTCGTCTGGGTGTTGGGGTAAGAAGGCAAGCAGCGAAACTACTTTGGTGACCATTAGCACATTTAAAAAGTGGCTATGGCGAGCTCTGGTGATATGAGGGGGTGGGGATAGCGACACATTATATTGAATTTCAGTTTATCTATGCATTTAAGTGGCTTACAAATTTCACCAAATGGTGTAAGCCAATAAAAGCTAGGGGTAGAAGGCATAGGAAAGAAAATAGTAGGAATTAATATGATTAAATTGTAAAATTGTATGTGTGAAAAAACACATGGGCCAGGAGCATGGCCTAATGGTAGCGTGCTTGCCTAGCATGTGCCAAGCCCTGGGTTCAATTCCTGCGTACCACATACACAGAAAAAGCTGGAAGTGGTACTGTGGCTCAAGTGGTAGAGCTCTAAGCCTTGAGAAAGCCCGAGGACAGTACTCAGACCCTAAGTACAAGCCCCAAGACTGGCAAAAAAAATACCTCAAAGAATAAAGTTTGATTATGGCTTCCTATAGGATGGGGTGATGGGAATAAAAGATTTAAGAATTAAGGATATTATTAATTAGTATATTAAAAGACTATTCTGATAGAAAAAAGAGTGGAGAGTGAAGAGAAGACTCAAAAAAGCTATCTAGTATTTGGCTTTTCTGAGCACATGGGTAAAAGTGGTGTCATTTGTTGAAGTGCAGAAGGCCAGAATTGGTACTCCGTTCTTCCATGTGCTCTCATTCCCCTCAAGTCTACTACAATCAAGAATTTATCACATTATTATGTCCTGAGGATGGAGCTCCCACAATCTCATCAATACACTTCTTAATTTTTAGAGGCAATAACAAACAGACACTTCTTAAGGCCTAGCACCAAGATAGACACTTAACTACATTTTCTCACTTAACTCTTACAATAAACCCATCATGATGTCAATATTTTAACCCCTCATAAATGCCTGATATTTAGAGAAGCCCCTTGAATTGCTTATCTCAATCAAAAACATGGATGTCAGGAATTAGATTCTAATTCTGATCTAGCTCTTAGAATAGATCTTAGCCTGTTTAGAAAATATAACATGGAAAATAATAACCTTTCCATTTTGTTGCTAAAGGAAATAATTCTGTATAGAACTTTGCTGCTTAAAGGTATTTCAGGATTTTTTTTCCTCCAGTGCTGTTCTCATAAGCTTTAAGGTAGGTCTTCAGTTGTAAAGAAAAGGAAATGAATATCACAGGATTTAATGTAATTTACTAAGGTCACCTCATCAATAAGAAGAGTAAGTATTTAAACAAAAGTCCTCCTAAGGCTATGGTTCAAACTCACTTCTCAGCTTGGTTGAGATGTGGGCTAAGACATTACTTCAGTCAGAAAGTGCCAGCCCAGAAAAAAAAATCAGCTATGTATTATTTGTCTAAAAAAATGGAGAAAATATTGTAGTAGAAACAAAGGAATTTATTGGATAAGATTATTTGATTTTAGCAAACGGAGTACATTTTAAAATATATTTGTACTCTTTAGATAACACAGAAAGCAAACCTCTGGGAGTTTTAAAGACAGCAGATGACAAATGTTATATTGTATGGGGTTTTGTTTGCTCTTTCAGCAAATATTTTTTTCTGTGCATTTGTCAATAAAATGTAGTTAGAAGAGGATTTGTTAGAAGAGCTGATTTGTTGATTCTAAAGCACAGAAACAAAGTAAGATAAAGTACAGTGGTGCTTGAACTTGCCCTCTGCATTCAAAAGGAATGTTTTACTGATAATCAAATAACTTATCTTTTTAGAACATTTCCATGGTCATTGGTATTTGAATTTTTCTGTGTGTTTATGTTATATGGAGAAAAACATAATTAATTGAAGGCCTCCAGAAACACATAAAAGTACTTGAGTTCGAATCCTTATGGTGATTTTTTTAAACATTCTAGCAAGAGAGAAAGCTAAACAAAAGTGACTGCTTCAGAAATTTGTTTTCCACAAAAAAAAATAACAAGGAAAATATCATGCACATAAAATCTCCTAACTTGAAAATAAAAATAAGTCCACACACACACACACACACACACACACACACACACATTTTCTATGTGTGCCATTATTGGCAATTAATCTTACTGGTACTTAAAGAATTCCTGGGCTTTTGTCCCTTAGCTTTTTTTCTCAAAGCTGGTGCTGTATCAGAACTACAGCTCTGCTCAAAATACATTGCATTTATAAACTGCTTTATTGAATAGCAAGTCCTTTGTGTAAATACTTAAAAATCATATACATGAATATCATATATATGAGTCTTATAGATTTTCCTGCCTAGACTAGCTTCCAACCTAGATCCTCAGAGATCTCACCCTCCTGCATTAGCTAGGATTGCAGGCATGGGTCACTGGCACCTAACTAAAATAATGTAGTATGTATGTGTGTGTGTGTGTGTGTACATATATTTTAAATTCTGTTTATATAGATCTTTTAGTGTGAATATTAACTTCATTATGGACAACTAAAAAGGATTGAGATTTTATTATGTAAAATAAAATAGTTCTAAAATCAGTGTTTATTATTGTTAATATGGAATTTTATTGCTACTTTTTATGCCTCAAATTTTCTCTTAATAAAGGAAACCTTTTTGACCAAAGATATTCATGTGCGATCTCTATAGAGCTTGGTGTTATCATACAAAATATGTCACTGATTATATTCTTATCCTTTTTGTATCTTACTCAGTCTAGCATGAATAATATCTGTATTATCTGAGAGCTCACTTAGAGACAATATAAAGTGTCCACATGCTACAGTGGCTAAATCTGGCCTAACCTGGAAATGAGCTTGGAGACTATGAGTCTCAGAGACTGACAATAGAGCTGGAAGGTACCTTAGAGAGCCTTCCCAGACCCACTGTTTCTGTGAGGAAAACCAGAGAATCAGAGAGGGCAAGCAACTGCCTAAGACATAATTTGTTTCCAACAGAGTGGTAATGCTGGGCAGAGACTAGTATCACAAAGACAAATCATAGATGAAATTTAGATAGAGAAGGAAAGTAAAGCAATTGCTTCATAAAATTTCCCCTGCTGTCCCAGACTCCATCTAAGAGTGAAAGCATCTAGTACCGTTAACACTTTCAGATTTTAGTAGCTAATATTTAGTGAAGCAGTTTTCCAGCATATTAAATGATTTCTCAAATTATCATAGGAAGGATAAAAAGAAACCGCATGAATAAAGACATAGTTTAATAGAAATGAAGAGCCGTTATAACTTAGCTGAATGGCATGTTATATTAATTTTATTGTTCCTGCAAATGTTATCTATAATGTTATAAAAAGTGATAAGAAAAAAGAGAAATATATTTATCTGCTTAAAGACAAATGAGACACAATAATCCTACTTTGAAAACATACTGAGGTTGACTATTGTGCTGAAGGAATTTATTCCCCAGAGAAATACAAACTTTGATTGCAACCGCAAAATAATTTATACACTTAAAATTCTAAAGGTTGTCAGTTTCTATCACCCTTTTTATTATGTAGATGGTGCTTGCATTTCATTTTCATACAACTTGTTTTAATCAATTCAACTGAACTGGATGATGGTTGCATCTCAGAGAATATCTGACACAAGCAGTTTAACAAAGAGAGCTCTCTCAACGTTATGGATAAATGGTTTTGAGTTTTTTCAACTTCCTGCCTATTGATACCAATACTTGAGAGGCAAATACATGCAAACAAACATGACACACTAACCTTAGATAATTTCAGTTCCCTTAAATAGAAGTGGAAAGATCAACTTCTAATGTAGTAATGCATATCAGGTTCCAAACACAAATATCATATTCATTTTGCTGATGTTTGATATCAACTGAAACAAAAAAAAAATTACGTGTGTATTTTTGTGAGTTCCACAATTGCTTTCTTCACCCTTCTTCAAACTATAAATTGAATAAGGACAATCTGACATACACATATTCCTTAATTACGGAAAGCAAGAATATTTACTAAATGAAGCTATTTTTATTATCTTTCTGTATGACTAAGACAAATAACAAGAAGTTAGATGCTATGTGACATCAGGAAAATTTAGTAAAGTCAGTTCCCAGTCAAGATGTTGAGAAAAGAAAATTGGAGAAGTATGCTAAATTTGAATAGCAAGAATGAACTCTCAGGTTGAGAAAGAACTAGAAACCAGATGTTCACATCAGGAAGTAGTTAAATGAGGTAGATAGCCTTCAGGAACTGGAGTTAGGGGAACATAAAAAAGGCACAATAGGAAAGGTTTTATCTGGTCAGTTCAGATGGGAACTGTATTGCAAAATGTACATGTATGCCTTCCATTCCACGAAAAGCTTTCTTTCTATATTGACATTTGCGTATGTTGTGTGCATGTCACTAATTACCACTGACTTTGCCCATTAATTGTTATTATCATAATTTCTGTTCAAATGAAGTACATATCCATAAGGAGAAAAGAAAGCAGTTAAGCTGTGGAACATAGATGGAAACTTCTAATTTCCAGTCAGTTGTACAAGGACTTTAGAAGTTGTTACATACTTTGGTGTACACATGCAAATGAACTGACCCAAATTAAAAATCAACACCACTTCTACAGTTCATCCTTGATGCCCCAATAATTAGGAAATGGATACAGAGAAACAACTTATGAGAACTAAATGTCATGAGAAAAACTTGTTTGGGAACCCTTACTGGGTATAACATCTAATCTTGTTCCTCATGGATTTTTAGTAGCTCAGTGAATTTTTCAGGTCTTACAGAAGTAGATAATTTAAAACTTGAGAGGCACTTAGTCTTACATAAGTCATCATACTTTTAGGAGTTTTACCACCAGGAGTTTTACTACATTTTATAAAGGTCAGAGGAAATTCCCATCCATTTTCTGAAAAGGGATGAAAAAAAGTCACCAATTTAAAATGTGTTTTATTACTACAGTAGACCCTAATTCATTGTGGTCTTACCAGAACGAACTATTCTTTACAGGAAAAAAACCCCTAAAACTTAAAAACTACAACAACAACAGCAACAAACAAGCCAATTCCAGCTAGTTTAGATACTGAAAAATTTACAGTAAATTTTATTTTAAGAAACCTGGACATGCAGCTGCCCAGCATTTGCAATATGTGGGTTCCATCCTTAGTCTCCTCCAGAAGAAATGTGGAAAGGTAAAGGATAGTGAGTCAATACAGTATTTTATGCTAGTACAGTCAAAAGATTAACAGTCATGGACTTGACAATTTACTTTAAAGGTATGGCAGTCAAGGTGGGGTGGAGTTGATAAACTGACAAAGGTATAAGCACAGGTAAGAACAGAAAGTAATAGAGAGATCATAAATAGATATATGCCAATAGTCAGTTCATGTTAGACAAAGAAACTTAGTAGAGAAAAAGCAAAACATTTAAATAAATGGTATTGGAACAATTTGACGGCCACTTACAAAAAAGTTTCAGGAAAACAAATCTAGACATAAATTACACCTTACAGTATTTTATCTTGATGAGAAGACTGACAGTTCCATATTCTTTTCTTCATAAGTCTTTGAAATGTATATAGTCCACTACACATTAGAAATTGTTCCAGATTAGAAGGGGTTAGGACATATATATATCCGATGGCTACCAAACTGCATAGACTAGTTCTACTGGCAGAAAAAGATGTGGATTATGACATGAAAACTTGAGTGATGACATTTCTATGTCATCTTAGGGAATCTAGAGAAAGAGAAATTCTTTTTGTTTCATTTCATTTTCAGATCTGAGTAGAATCATGGGAGATAGCACAGGAAGAACCATCTATATAGAGGAGTGGTTCAATAGATGACTCTGACAAGAGCATCTACATTTTACTAGGAAAATCAGTCAGATATACTATGAGGAACTGGCAGAAGGAAAAGAAGTAAAATTTGAAAATCCTTACTGAATGTTGAATACTGGAGTGGTACAATGGAAATGTCTTTTGTGAGAATACTGCTAAATCAATGCTTCACTGTTAACTAAATTTTGTGATTTGACTGAAGTCATTTTAATGGACTCTCTGCAGTGCCTAGTTCCTATAATTTTAAAATTAAAGAATTAAACAAGATAGTCTCTGACTTTTGAATCAAGGCAGTTCAAAATTTAGATACACACAGAATGGTTAATGTCGGCATTCAGAAGATAGAACAGAATAGTTATGCAACATGGTTGTTTAAGCCTACTCTGTGAAGGCATTAAGCTAGGAATTGCATTTAAAAATAATAACACATATATATTCTGTTAAGTGTCAACAGGTAAGATTTTGCTTCCCAGGGGTGTTTATCTATCTATCTATCTATCTATCTATCTATCTATCTATCTATCTACTTATCTATCGAATATTAGGCTTCCTCTTATTTTTCAAGAATAAATGGACTCTAAGATGGTTTTTGTTTTGTTTTTTTTGGTCATAGGGTATTGAACTCAGGGCCTAAGTGCTGTTCCTAGGCTTTTTCACTCAAGGTTGGCACTCTACTACTTTGAGCCATAGCCTCACTTCCAGTTTTATGGTGGTTAATTGTAGATTAGAGACTCAGACTTTCCTGCCCAGGCTGGCTTTGAAATGTTATCCTCAGATCTCAGCCTCCTGAATAGCTAAGGATATAGGTGCTAAAATGTTAAGTTTTCTAACTCTCCAAGTATTTTTTTAAATCTTTTAGAAATAGTATATATGGATCATGGAGTCAGCAAAAATTCACCTTCATTTCTCCATCTATCTCTGTACTTTCAAGATCAGTTGAATACTTTGTGAAGTGGGGAAATCAAAGGAAATCATAAACAAAGTAAGAACTAAGCAAATGAAATCATCCCAGGTTTGACATACTTTATTCAGAGAGATATGTTCATCAATCTTTCTGAGAGTCACCTGGATGACAAACTGCCCTTGACTTCATGAGTATAAAGAAATTTGGGCATAAATGCCAACAACCAGTAATTAATAGACAGACAACAATGTACCATGCAAGTGATTCTCAAGATTGCTGCTGCATTCAAAGTGAAAAGTTTTCATCCTATGCTATGATCTTAGAAGAGTTCTTCCTTCTTAGAACATTATAGTGCATATAATCAAATCAAACAGTTAATAATAATTCTGGAATTATCAACAAACAAAAACCCATAAACACAAGCACATAAACATGGAGAAATTCACACACATTTTTATGTCAGGTAAGAGGTGATGGAAAGCATTGGCAAATGCACATGCACACACAAACACACTTCTACTTAAGGTAAGAGGATAGAGTTAATGAGTTGAATAGGGAAAAATGCTTTGGCACATGCAGAAAAAGATGTGATACCTGTAATATCAGCATGATGAATATTGACAGATAAGCAAGGGTGGAGGCAGGTCTCAAGGAGGATGTAGTATAAAGGCCTTCTCCAGTGAAACCTTAAAAATGAATGGAGGGTCAGCAGAATCCTTTGAGAGCATGTTTCCTTTTGCAAGTGAGAGGATGAGGAGCAGAATTCTGTACAACAAATGAAGCCTTAAGAAGACTCCACCTAACTGAGAACTTATAAAGAAGACTGATAATAAGGAGATGAATTCCTAAGAATTTTTGTTGAAACTAAATGGGGCCACTGGTCACACCATGATGGAGGATTTGAGACATGATAGGAATTTAAAGGTAGACACCCACACTGATATTTGTTGGAGAGAATGATTTCTGGGAGGTCTGAGAGGAGGCAAAGGGAAAGCATTGTGAACAACTGAAAAGCTGTGCTGGAGAAGAGAAATGAGGGAAGTAGAATTATGTTTACATTAAGTGGGCTCTCTTATTACGAAGAGCAACATCTGGCTTTGGTTACATTTATCTGAACATAGTGAAAATGTTTGAATTAACCCAAAAAAAGATTAGACTAAATTTCATAACAGTGTTTATTTAGCAGAATAAATGACAAAACAGATACATGGGAACAGTGTCTGTTTATGCACACATTTCAAAGCATACCCCCAAACTCCATTATCTTAGCATGGCTGACACAAAGCAGGGATCGGCATAAACTCCTAATGATAGCCATTACAAACTGTGTTAAGTTAAGGTGGCTTAAACAGAGATATCACATGTCTTTGTTTATTGCTGTGATTAAAGGAGAGAGAGAGAGAGAGAGAGAGAGAGAGAGAGAGAGAGAGAGAGAGAGAGAGAGAGAGAGAGAGAGAGAGACAGAGAGAGAGAGAGAGAGACAGAGAGAGAGAGACAGAGAGAGAGAGAGACAGAGACAGAGACAGAGACAGAGAGACAGACAGAGACAGAGACAGAGGGGAAGGGAGAGGGAGGGAGGGGGGAGACTTAATAGAATTCTACTGAAACAAGAACAAGACACGGTTAGGAGATATATTTAAATTTTATGTTTCTCCTACCAATAGCATTTCTGGTGACACTTTTATACTTGAGGATTAAGTTCTTAGTTCTTACAGTGAAATTATTTTTATCCTTCTTTTTACTAACAAAAAAGCATACTTGGAACTTTTATTTGTTAGCCATTCTGGAGAACATATCTTTATAGACACAATCTCAGTTTTCCTTGGCTGTAATAACTGGATCTTAGAAATCTCAGAGACCATTAATAAAAACACAAGGTTTATTGCTGGAACTTGTTTTGGAATCTGAACTTCTGTTCTTTTATTTCATCACCTGGTGACAACCAGGAAGCAAGGGCAGAAACATAAGCTAGGGGACCAGTGTTTATCATGTATCAAGAAAGAAAGTAGAGTATACATTGAAACTTTCAAAGGTTTATTCATGTACTAAGAACAAGCTAAGAATTTCTTCCTCTAACTGAAAACTAGATTTAAGAGGTGACAAGAACAAATGTAACCATTGTGTTTGAAGCACTTGGCCAAACCATCTGCAAATGAAAAGGCAAAGCACAGATGTCTTCATCTCAGGTGTGTCAAACATGGCATACTCATACAGAGCAGGAGTGTTTTCAGTTAGTCTTAAATCATGCACCATACATCAAGGAAGTCAGTATGGAACAAATACCTAGACTAAATGCACTAGCTAACACACCTGAAGTAGAAGAAAAAGGAATGAATGAAAGTATCCCATTTCAGATACTTCATCTGTGCTTCTCAAGCTGAATTTTATGTCACAAAACAATGCTTCCTTTGGCAGAGTGGAAGACCTGAGCCAAGCCATGATTCAGATGCATCCTGATACTGTCCTTTTTCTTTAGAAAAACATTACATGGCAGTTTAAAACTCAGAGGGTCTATTGACAAATTTCATCAATAGAATGTATAGAAGTTGGAAACAGATGTATGACTCAGTTGGTAGAGTACCAGATTTAAGCAAGAAAACCAAAGAAGAAACTGAGTCCTGGAGTTCAAAGTATGCTCCCAGATTCCATCTCCTGAAAAAAGTAAATGCAAAAAGAGAGCAAAACTTGATCAACTTTTATTCTCCTTAAAATCAAATTCTTGGTGTCATAATTCCAGTGAAAATCTTTGTTTTGATCATTGCTTTTTTAAAAATTTGAATTGGTGTCAAATTTTCATTAATCTTTAGCATGAGTGTTCAGACAATTGTGTATGATCTATTTTCCATTCTTATACACTCACATAAATCTTTGGATTATTAAAAGTATTAAAACATAAAGATTTGGGCCGGGAGTTTGGCCTAGCGGTAGAGTGCTTGCCTAGCATGCACAAAGACCCAGGTTCGATTTCTTGGTATCACATTCATAGATAAAAGCCAGAAGTGGTGCTGAGGCTCAAGGGGTAGAGCTCTAGCCTTGAGAAAAAGTCCAAGGACAGTGCTCAGGCCCTGAGCCCAAACCTAGGACTGGCAAAAGAGTAAAATTAAAAAAAAAATAGTTTTATTGAGAGGTAATATATGAAGTCATTCTTCAGGGTAATGGGATATACATGTTTATTAACTGCTCTTAGGTTTGTGGCTGCCAAAGTAATACAATTCAAAAAATTCAAAGAATTTCTTATAAGATTATAAATTATATGTAACCCTTTACATCTGAAAAGGTATCATAATTTTAATCATTATTGTAAAACAGCGTTTGGCATAGGGAGGCAAAACTAAAACTTTGCTATAGTTTTCTTCTTCTTCTTCTTCTTCTTCTTCTTCTTCTTCTTCTTCTTCTTCTTCTTCTTCTTCTCCTCCTCCTCCTCCTCCTCCTCCTCCTCCTCCTCCTCCTCCTCCTCCTTCTTCTTCTTCTTCTTCTTCTGCCAGTCTAGGGTCTTAAACTCAGGGCCTTAGACACTCTTTGCTCAAGGCTAGTGCTCTGTCACTTGAGCCACAGCACCACTTCTGGCTTTTTCTGAGTATATGGTACTGAGGAATTGAAGCTAGAGCTTTGTGAATGCTAGGCGAGGACTCTCCACTAGAATACACTCCCAGCCCCTTTTTATTATTGTAGTTGCTGTTGTTGGGAATTTGTACCTTATATCAAAAATGTCTCCCAAAAGCTCAAGGTTGTTCTCTGGACTGTACAACCTTCAGGACATGGGGCTACTGAAGAGTCTGTCTTTGGAAAGACCAATAAGACTCTTCTCCTTGCTTTCTTTAGTATTTCAACCATGACACATGAAATTTTGTTCTGCTAATTATTTCTCAATGCTGCAGCCCCAAAAGCAATGGGACTGATGCACTGTGGACTTGAAATACTGAAGCTGTAAATCAAAATTGATTATGTCAAGGTATTTATTATAGTAATGGATATTTGGCTGCCACAGTTACTTTCAAAATTATATAATTATACTTAGTTCATACCATAGTCAGCAGAGTAGTCAGTTGACAAGAAAACTATGGTTCTGGGAAATGAATAGGTATTACAATGCTTATCATAAAAACTTGGAAAATTCTTAAAAAGTAGCCTTAAGATTTGACTTAAACTATATTCTATATAGTTAAATATGAACGTTTTATTTAATGTTGCATTTCTGAAAATGTGACTTGATTGACTATGTAATATAAAGCATTTAAAACATAAGCCTTCCCTCCTTTTTACTTCCTTTCTTTCTCTCTACTTCCTTTAACCCTCATTCTTTCCCTCCTAGGCCTGTTCTCCATCTTTCCCAAATCACTTTCTTTTCCCTGTCTTTCCTGACAAAAATATTTGACAAGAGATTATGAAACAGTTGCACTATAAAGTGTTCATAATAATAGTCACTATGCATACAGCAGTCTTCCAAGGACTTGTTCATCATGTATAATGAAGCTTTATGCCCACTGAACACACTTCTCCATTTCTTGTTCTTCTCTGTCTCTGAAAATTCATGTATGGTTTTCTTCCTTGCTGAATTTGACTGGACTACACACCTTATAGAAATAGAATCAAATAGTATCGATTGTGTTATGACTATTTTACTCAGTACAATGTTTTCATGTATGTTGCTACAAATGACAGTTTTTTTCTTTTCTATGTATAGCTATTAGTCCATTATATATATATACATATGTAAATATAAACTGAAAATATTTTATCTCTGCCTGTTGATAGATATTTGATCTTGTACATTACACCTGAAGATTACTCGGTATGTTAAGAATATACATTCTTATGTATAACGGGAAATACATTGTTCTATGAAGAAAGTGATTTGCTTATTTTTATTAACTAATTAATTAATCTGATTTGTTTATGAAGTTCTAAGTTATAGAAGTTGTTTCAAAATAGGCTGTGAGGTAATGTTAACTTATTTTTGAACTAATTTAATTTTATAAATTATTCACCGAGAAAAACAAAGGATTAGGTTAACTTAAATTTATGTTAAAATAGACTAAATGAATCATATTTGGAGGCCATTCTTTTAATGACTTTTTTCTTAGCTTCCAAATCTTTTTCTGAAGCTCAAAGAAATTCTTGAGGAATAACAGTCTAATTGAATAAAACAGAAGTAGCAAACGAAGAAGCAGTTTATCCCAAATGGTCTGTTAGTTGCTAATTATCATACTCTAAAGATTTCCACATCATGGTAGATTTTATTTTATTTTATGCTTGTTTTGGGGCTTGAACTCAGGGTTTGGGTGCTTGGGTACTGTCCTTAGATAATTTTTTCTCAAGGATAGCACTCCCACACTTGAGCCACAGCACCTCTTCTGCCTTTTTAAAAAAAAATTGTTTATGTGGTATTTAGAAATCGAACCCAAGGCTTCATGCATGCTTGCACTCCACCATCAGGCCACACCTTTGGTCACTATGGTAGATTTTTAGCTCTTTATGCAGTATTCTAAGACTTGCCAACATGTATTTAAGCTTGTGAAGACACTGAATAAAAGGAAATTTCATAAGGCATACAAAGACAAAACATGTCTTACCATCTTTGAAACTAAAATGATTGAGTTGAAAGAATTAACAACAGTCTTTTAGTGAAAATAGTGGTATTTACTATGGAATCAATTACAACTTTTTTTCAGGATCTCTTTATCTACAGAAGGATAGACTAGAGAA
This sequence comes from Megascapheus bottae, assembly GCF_031878675.1. Classification (NCBI taxonomy): domain Eukaryota; kingdom Metazoa; phylum Chordata; class Mammalia; order Rodentia; family Geomyidae; genus Megascapheus; species Megascapheus bottae. Next base: position 13,675,864 of record NC_143519.1, read on the forward strand.
ATAATTTAGAGAAGAGATGACTGTGTAGATGGTATATGATATTTTGACAAATTTATAAAAACAAAAAGACTTGTGTCTTCTCATAAGTTATTATGTGAACATTATTATGCCAATATAACTGTAATTCTTAGGCACTAACTAGAGTATATTTTTTCAGTGGCAAAAATTAATAAGGGACATTTAATTTATCAGATTTTATTATGAGAGTATAGATTTTTTTCTATTAAGGAAAGAAATCAGGAAGTACTTTTGGTTCAGTGAATTCTAAGAAGAAACTGTTGCGTTTGTTTTAGTGGTCAAGGCAGACGTATATTTCACTTCTATGAAGTATAATGCAGGGTTATTATAACTCTTACCATAACTACTTGGGTTATGAAAAATGAATTCCAATCCCAGGTGCCAGGACTGAATCTCATTTATAGTTACATTTTTATTCTTCTGACATATCAAATGCAGATATTATTACATGTTTTACAAAAAAAGGAAGATGAGAGGTCTAGTATATTCAAGGTTTCTTTGCTATTTAGTAGCCCATCTGAGATTTGAAGCTAGTTCTGTCTGTTTCAAATCCTAGGCAATTCCTATTATTTTATATATCATCCAACTGTTTATTTATATACATTTATTTATTTTTATAGCTCAGTTACATAAACCTAAAACATATTCACAATGGGTTTATGAATCTTGAGAGATTATATTAATGTGAGTATTATTTTTGCTAAAAATAGTTCTTACATTGATCATCTAAATTTTCTATTTAAAATGTAAAAGGTAATTTTCAGTTCAGGTTTTCCTCAACAGATTGTTTTCTGTTCTTTATGTAATCACCCAATTGTTCACTCTTGGATTCTAGACATTCCTATAAACTGTTTTTAATTAAATAGCAAAAGATCTGTCTATTTCAAAGTCTTTTCACCTTTATTTTCATATTCTAACATCTGCCATGGAAAGAGTAAATAAATTACTTCTTCCCCCAAAGTAACAACAATAGATTATTTTTCTGTCATTTCTGAGAATACTTGACTGGAGTTCATAAATTTCACAGATAGATCTTCTGAAAATTTATGCAATATTTTGTGCTTAAGTAACATAGTTCATTTTTTGAAACACACCAATGAGCCTCTTAGGTTTCTTTGTATTAAAATGTTATCAATAACAGTAATTGTGCTTTTCTTTTCCTTCTTTCCTTTGTTTTCATTCCTTCTTTTTATTTTATTTTTTGGTCTTGGGCCTTGAACTCAGGGCCTGGGCAATGTCCCTGAGCTTTTTTGCTCAAGACTAGCACCTCTACCACTTTGAGCCACAGCACCACTTCCTGGTTTCTGATGATTAATTCGAGCTAAGTGTCTAGTGGACTTTCCTGCTCAGGTTGGCTTCGTACCATGAGGCCTCATATCTGAGGAATTAGGATTACAGGCATGAGACACTGGTGCTTGGCAATACTGCTGTCTTTTTAACTAGACATTCACTTCAGTCAGTATAAAATTATTATTTTCCCTTCTATCTTTGCTTCATTCCCTCCCTCTCTCCTTCCCTCTCTCATTCTGCTTCTGACTTCGCTTTTCAATTTGTTTCAAATAAGTTTATCGCCAAATAACTTCAGGGACAAGGCTTTTTAAGAGTCTGGAGCCATTCAGTATTATTCCAAACTGAAAGTCTATTTTATATATAAATATGTAGGAAAAGTTTGCTTTGGCAAGAATAAACTCCAAGAGAAAGATAAAAGATTGAAAACATCTTAAAAGATTTTTTAACCAGAGTCATGCAGTTGTCTGTGTCATGTAAACATCTGTTTCCTAAATTTACCCTAGGACTGGATATTTAATGAGAGTTTTATAATGGAGTTGACCCCTCAATAGGACACAAAAGTTCATTCTTTGCCTCATTAAACCTGGAAGAGGTGACTGTTACGAATTTACCTGATTTTCTTCCACAAGGCAATGACTTAAGAGCACGAATGAATGAAGCAATTGCTTAATCCATCATTTTGGGATGTTTCTTTCCCCAGATAAAACTAATCCTGATTGATACATAACCTATTTTTTTTACAAAAGGCTCCAGATATAATTTATTTAAAAGATTAGCTCAATTTGAACTCTAGCAGTTCAAGTAGTGTGCAAAGTTCTTTTCTGAGCACTTCATCAAAGTTGGCAATTAGTAAAAGCTACCCAGTTGTCTAACAGTTGGGGACCCATTTAGCATATTTAAACTAGCATTTTTCTTATTTCTTATTCTAGTTATGCTACAATTGGCTTTTCTACTCTATTAAAAATTGTGCATATAATTGTGTGTGTGTGTTTGTGTGTGTGTGTGTGTGTGTGTGTGTGTGCACACGCTTTGTGACAGGAGTAGAACTGGAACTCAGAGCCTGGTACTCTGGCTTGGCTATTTCATTTAAGCCTGGAGTTGTAACACACCTTGGCTGTTGGTTTTTTCCCCCTGGTTATGTGGCAATAGCAGCATCGTGGACTTTCCCACTTATGCTGGCTTCCATTCTCTACCCTTACATCTCAGGCTCCTGAATATCTAGGATTAGAGGAGTGAGCTGCTAACAAAGCTTTAGAAACTTAAAAATAAAAAAAAAATATTTGCTTTACTATTATCATTAGAGAATGTTAATTTACTAATTCAGCCCACCAATTAAAGACATTATCTTTTCTTTGTTTCACATTCTGATTGTCTAGATTTATTTGCTTGTTTAGGAGTGGCATTTGGAGCCCTTATTTTATGATTCAATGGCTGCCAAGTATCCAGTTTTCCTGGGAAATCATGTAAAGAGCATAAATGTAGGTGTTTTTTTGTTTGTGTGCACCATGGAGAATTTTTGATATTACATTATTTTCCTGTGTATCTACTTCTCTTATACTAGATGGAATAACACAGATATATGTACTGAATCTATTATGCATATGAATCAAACTGAAAATATCCAGAATAGGAGTCAATGAACTAATCATAGATTATAAGGGCCTTTCTATGGAAATCTATATATAAACCCAGGTCCATATTTTTCCAACAACTTACTTTAACAAGCCCTTTGTGCAATAAATAATTTAGATGTAGTGAGAAAAAGATAAGCATATATAGGAAAATCTCCATCCTTGCATAAGTATATAGAACTTAGTAAATAGGAACACAAAAGTCTCCTATGTAATCTGATCTTTCTCTAGGACCACAACCACATTTGCCTACTCATCATTAGGAATTAATAAATCATTAATTATAAATAATAATTAATATTTTCTTTAAAATATGAAAGAATAGATTTCATTTCAAATGTATATATATTATGTGTATACATATTAAAACTTTTTCTATTGTCCTTGATAGTCATAATGTCTTGAGTTTAATTATAAAATCTTGTTTATTTTTTCTGTGATTATTTGTATCTTTATTAGACCATAAGTAATCAAATAAAACTCTATAAATATCATTCTTAAAAGATCTCTTACTGAATTTATGTTTACATCTTTCCTAAATGCCTCTAAGCTACTGTGTTTGTGCATGACATTTTGTCACCATTTTGTCAGTCTCTTTTGTTGAGTACTGGGGTTCTGCCTATTGTGTGTGATATATAAATATAAATGGAAAGGGTACGCTCCCAGTGGCATCTCAGGGCACTATGAAAGATTTTTGTCTTTACCCTTGACTTATGTAAAGTGTGCAGCTCAGGTTATATGAGATGGTTGTCTGATTGTCTGCCCTATTTTTTTCCTGCGAGAGTAGACAGAGTATGTTTATCTATTTAAAGCACTCCAGAGCAATATTAAGCCAGGACACCTGTAGAGCTTGTCAATGTGAGTTCTCTAACCGGTTGCTGGGGCAGGTTCAAGAACAGAACAACAAGCACTCTTTAGGATGGGTAACAAAATATCTCTGTGCTTACACACTGTGAAGAAGAGAAACTAAGAGAGGTAAACATTCACGTCCTTATTTTTTTCTTAGTCATTAATCTATAGTTCTCTTTTCAAGATCATTTGCTACTACTAGTGCCTATAGCAAAATGTAAGTCATTATTGGAAGCTTGAGGACAAAATATGACACCAGCTTATAGCACATAGTGCTTCTGTTGTCATCAGAAATTTTTCTTTTTATAATAATATAGAATCTAAACAAATTTCAAAGTGTTATATATTTCTCATTTTAATTGTTAAGGCTTTTGAAACTGTTAGTACTATTGTAGAAATAGGTCTCCTCAGCCTACTAAAATTTTAAAAAGAAGTTTGTGATAGCACCAGAGACTGAGGAAATATATTTATGTATATTTGGAACCACCAACTGGCAGTCTGTAGGTAGCAGGATGGCAGAATAGCATTATAACCCATTAGTCAATGTCCAATCAAGGAATCAAAATGGGAAAAAAGTATAGCAATTACATTATAAACAGTATTGATTTTTTTGGTGTGCGTGGGAATTTTTAGATTAAAAGATGTCACCTATTCTTTCTGTTGAATAGCAATATTTTTTTATTTTTTTACTTGCATTTGTCATGCTGTTTTCTTGTGTGTCATTTCTTTTCATGTGGAGCTTTGTACATGTGAGGCAAGTGCTCTGATTATGTGTCCAGCCCTTGTGTAGTACTTACTGAAAATATCTCAAGGATGCAGGTCTTGCTTGAACTTACATTAATCTCTTAACATGAAATCACCATGCTAGTATCTGTAACTGATGTCTATGCATTGAAAATGAACTTCATAGCATTTAGAAGCAGCATCGATTAAATGAATAAATTCTACTTACTATTAAATTGTAATGAATCCCACTGCCCCTCTTCTTACCTGTAACCAACCTTCAAAATTTCAAAACTTGGGCTGAGATAGAAAATACTGGAGAAAGAGAGAAAGAGCAGTAGAAAAAGAGCAAAAAATATATAAGATGAGGGAAAGTAAGCTCAATGGAAGTATGCAGTAAAAATGACAGTGATAACCTATATGGATATAATTTTTGATTATTTAGAATTCAAATTAGCCTACTTTTAAAATTATTAATTTATGGACCTAAGCTTCTAATAACCAAATAATAATATTCTTACCTTGTTGTATCAGTGCGATTTATATTTCTGTTCAAATTCAGAGCCATGTTTCTTTCTTGTATAACTATTTTTCCTCTCTCAACCTCATTTTTCTTTCTCATAAAATGTAGTTAAGAATCACTGTGTTATCTCTTACCTCTTTTGTTGTCCCTTGGTTATCTCATATTGTTACAGTATTTCACCTTGTTATCTGATATATTGCATATATGCATATTTGGTTATTTGAAATCGGACAGGGAAGGGGGGGAAACAAAATGAGGGGTGGGGGTGGGGGGAGGAAAATGGGGACCAAGACATGAGAAAGGGTATCAACGTTCGTGAAGCAATGAACCTTCTATCTGGTGAATATAATGTAACCCTTCTATTAATTACAAGAAAAAGCATATAGAAAAAAAAGACAGCAGAAAGGATGGTGTACAATGTACACATACACTTCTTGTAAGCAAAGTTGTTGAATGCTGACTAGTTGTTTCACTTATAACTTGAAAATCAAGTCGTGATTTAAAAAAAGTCAAGAGAAAAAAAAGAGTCACCAATTTCTTACTGATTTTAGTATTTAGTAAAATAATGTGTGAATGAATAAAAGTTCTCGGTAAAGGTTATTTCTATTGAGAAAAAAATGAAGCAAGAGGAAAATGAATAATTTCAAATACCAAATTATTTCCCAAAGGCTTTGGTCTTGGCAGTACATTGTGAATAATACCTTGTGATTTTCTAAAGTGAAACATTTTACTATTTGCTCTAATAGATGAATATGTGTTTAGCTAAGTTGATGACTATTGCAGAAAATATGCATTTGTTGTGTGGTCAAATAAAAAGCAGAACATTCAAAAGTATAGAACATTCAAATGTAACAGTAGCTTTCTCACTGAGTGAAAAATCCCCAGTTTAATTCTGGATCTTAGAATACATTTTTGATAAATCCAGCATAACATTATTTAAATAACTGAATCTGATCAAATGTGTCAAATTGAATTTTTAAAATATCTACCAAAGGAAAATTAAATAAAATATTGCATTCACGGTTCAGATCTGGAAGCAGAATCGTATATTTGCAGTCTTAAGCAAGTGTTGGATTTCATAATGTCCTCACTCAAGAGTCCCTAGGCCCGAGTCCTTGTCAATAGAAGACAATCTATCAATATTATATCACTGGATGTCAATTGTCATGTTGTCACACATGGGTGACGTGCAGAGCCTGAGTTAGAGCTATGAGGAAAGAAATGACATTTTGGGAAAAGTAATCTTAACCATACCAAAGAGAATATGGTTTGAGAAATTTCATAGTCTGGTTCTCAGAACACATTATTTTACTTCTCAGAGAGAAACATAATTGGACTTGACTCAGAACCCTCTGTTTATCATGTCAAGCATGCTAAGAAAGCCATGTTGAGTTCTTGAAACTTCAATATCCCCAACTTGATGTGATATATGGCTGTCCTGAAGAGTTAGTAAAACACTGTACTGAAATGTCTTGAGCACAGATCCTGTATTTTCAGTGGTACTAAACAAAATTTATTGATTGCTATTTGTTTCAGTGTAGATTTGGCTACAAGTTAAGATCCCAACACAAACTATTTAAGATATTCTGCTCTCTGACTATTAGTTTTTCAAAGTACCTTACCTTTTTCCCAAAATTATCTTGAAAAATGAAGAACACAGCATGCTAATGTCCTTGAAATGCTACACTTAGTTAAGATCTAGTAGTCATACATTAATTTTTTAAAAAATCATTGTAGGCATCTGTGCCAGATACTCCAGTAGACTTCAAAGCTAAATTTTCAGATCCTTTGTATGGCTTGCAGTCTAACAGAGAAAGAGAAGTTGGCCTTTTATATCAGAATAGGTGTAGAAACAGTAGCCTGAAGAGATCGTAGACTATTTTCTCACATGGTTAACATGGATCTTGGAAGGGCACTGGTTAAGACAATCGAAAAAGGAATAATCAGAGAATGAAGTGATAGAAGAGTTAGTATGGGGGCCTATAAATATGGAAATCTAATTATTTTCTTAGCTTTTAGTTTTATTATGCCATACAGCATTGAAGAGTAAACTCATATACTGAGTTTGCAGATAGAGGTAGAGTACATATCTTCAGCCACATCTACTGCGAGAAATCATATTGTTACTATTTGCACCTAGTAGCACTAGCAATCCTTCACCATGTGCAATAAGAAAAAAGTAAAGTTAGTAAGTAGACATGTATGATACATTTTTAGGATTTAGTTGATCAATTATTTGTCAAAATAGTCATTTTCATTGTTTTTTTTATTTTTGTGTATAGAGGGGTTACAATTACATTAGTCAGGTGGTGGGTATATTATTTCTCGAAACCTGATACTGCTTCTCATGTTTATGTCCCCCTTTGCCTCCCCCTTCACCTTCCCTTTCATCTTGTTTTCCCCCTGCTCTTCCCTATTTCAGATAAACCAATAAGTGTGTATATAGTATATCAGTATACAAGTTCAGATACAGTAACCTTATGAGATTAACTATAAATAGTCATGTTTACACATAATCTGATGGCTCAATTTTTTTTTGCCAGTTCTGGGATTGAGCTCAGGGCCTGATCACAGTCCTTGGACTTTCTCAAAGCTAGAGCCACAGCATTATTTCTGGCTTTTTTCTATATATGTGGTACCGAGGAATTCAACCCGAGTCTTCATGCATGCTAGGCAAGCACTTTACCACTAGGCCAAACTCCTGGCCCCTTAAATTTTTGATAATTAGATTATCTACAAATTCTGGATACACAACACAGAAACGCACACACAGTTCAAATATTCTATTCTTCTGTGTTTTCTTCTTCTACATAAACTCTATGTAAGCTGGGATTCAGAATGTCTGCATTTCTTTTACCATTTACAACTGTCAATTCTTAATATGGCATGATCGAAGTTAACTGAAATTCTGCAGAGTTAAAATTTATGAGATAAAATTCCAAAGCAACTGAAAATAGCTAAGTCAAGGTCCTCATGCTGTTCAGATAGCGTTATTAGAGATAATGAATGAAATCATATTTTCTTGTTATTTGTGAATTCTCTATATTATTTGTGGTCATGTGACCAGAAACATGATGATCAAATTATCTTGTACAGATAATTATTTGCAATTATTTCCCTTCCTGTACTTCTTTCCAGTTTGCTGTTTCTTTAATTTAAAGCTCAACTAGAAAAGGGAGAAATAAAAGCAAACTAATTCAGAAATATCATTATGGAATTACTTATTAAGAAATGTTCAAAATGCAAATTTCCAATCTAACAGCCTATAATAAATACTTTCAGGGTGACATCTGAACAAAAGCTATACATATGGTCTCCTAGTAATTGCAATCAAATTTTCTTGTTTTTCAAAATCCCGCTATGATAACTCTTTGACTATTTTGAGAATAATACCTTAATTTATTTCCCATTGTAACATGTGTAGATACAGTCTGAGCACTCAACCATGGAAAAATTGAAGCTATTTTTAATGTGCTGCTTGACCATGTCATTTTATTATGTTGTTTGACCAACGAGATTTTTAGGAAAGCAATTGTAGAATAAGATAGCCATAGAATATTCACATTTAAAAACTGCTTATAATTAGAATAATCACTTTACATATGACATATGCCCTTTGGAAGCCCACTTTACAAACTAAGAGTCATAAAAATATAAAATGTGAGGAGATCAGCGGAAGATGGTGGTGGTTCAGTGTGAGTTGTGCTGAGCTCCCGCCAAGATACAAGTTCTGGCAGCGTAGGGGACAGTTCTTTACCAGAAATTGATCCTAAGTAAGCTTTAGTGCCACAGAGATCTCAGTCAGAGAGGAAAAAGGCAGAATATCAGCATGAGAAGACAGCTTGGAGCCCCGCCAGCCAAGGAGCAGAGAGTGCTTCATGGTGGTGCTTCATGGCGGTGCAGACCCACCTACTGCAGACAGAGCCACACAGAGCCTGCAGGAGCCCAGAGCCGACACCCAGCTGCACACAGAGCTGCCAGCTTCACGAAACCGGAGAATCCAGCAATTTGTGAGTACCTCCTAGAAGAAGTTTCCACTTCTGCTCAAGGAACAGCATTGGGAGGGAGCCCCTCCCCGACAAGCTGAGAGTAGCACCATCTTGACTGCTAGCAAAGAGCTGGCCAAAGCAATTGGAGCCTGAGAGGTGATGCTGGAAACACCATCTTTCTAACTGGTAAAGGATTTCCCAGAGATCCCTTAGCCGGAAATCCGGCCCCAGCACTGCTGAAATCCAGACCCTGCACCGGCCACAGACCTGGTAAACAAAGCCGCCTGCGGATCTTTCAGCTTTGTTTTACCAATGAAGCAATCTGATCTGAAAAACCACAAAGCCAAATCACAAGAGAAAAAGACTTTGTGAAGTGTTTGGATCCTGATTTAGTGGAGACACAAGTTTCCTATCCTGCTCCCCCCCGCAAAAAAACAAAGAATATCCTTTTTTATGTTGTTCTTCTACCACCATTCATTTGCATTTTTAGGTGTTCTTATTTTCTCTTTGCCATTTTACCTACACCTTTTCTAATCTTATGATTCATTCCTTTTTTTTCTCCTCTCTTTTCCCGAATTCTTTCTGTCACAGTCATTCCTAGAAACACAGTGATAGCTCTGGGTACAGTAGGATTAAAAATGATCTCTATATTGATACAGTCACCTCCTTTTTAAACTCCTGGTTCTCAACCCTAGTATTTCTTGGGTAAGAACTCACAATAGTGAGGAACCTCCCCCCACATTTTCTTTTTCTTTTTTTTTGTGTGTGTGTGTTCTTTTTTCTTTTCTTTTGTTGTTGTTATGTTTCTTTTTTCTTTTTAAAATTTGTATCATTGAAATCTCCTATATCTACCTCCTTCTTTTCTCTGTATATTCTTATTACTCTTCTTATTTTCCAAAATTATATCTAAGCTCATCTAAACATTCTACTCAAATATTCTACCTATAGATCAGTTATCCTTAAAAGATACATTTTCTTCATTACTATAATAATCTTACACTCCTGCATTATTCTTTTCCTACCTCCCTTGATGTCTTTTATATTATTTTTCTATCTCTAGTCCTCTGTGCATCCTTCAACTCTTATAATGCATGGATCTACATTTGATGGTTGTTCAACTACACTCTAGGTCCACAGGGACTTAAATACAGCAGAGATTGGATTGAGTGACTTATTATTTTGGTCATAAATTGATAATCTGTGGTTTTATTAGATTTGTATGAAAGTGCGCAAAAAGAGAGAGTGATATTACCAATATAAAAGTGTGAATATCTATTGTCAGCCAACTAAAAAGGTCTAGGTTGGTTATATCTGAAAAATTATAATCTTGTTTAGTATTAATCTTGCTCCCATTTTCAAATGGGCAGAACAAGAAATTCAAGAAAAACATCAAATCAAGGAATAGCATCTCCCACCCAACATAAACAGGCAACTGAGCAGTCAGTGGCAGGAGATTCTTTCAAGTGCTAAGCAAATGCAGTTCATAAACATTGTTAGTGAAAAGTATGAAAACATAAAGAAAGAGATAAGGGAGGAAGCCATACCTAAACAAGAGGAAACCATAAACAAGGTGATATGTGAAAAAGAGGAAGCCATAAAGGAGGCCATAATAGAGGTTTTTCAAAGAAAAATGGACGAATTTAGAGAATCCACAAGCAAAAAGCTGACCAAACTCCAACAAATACCAATGAGAATAAAGCTCCTGAGCTAACCACTCAAATGGAAATCAAGAGTTAAAGAAATCCATACATGATCTAAAACAAGAGATGTGAGTCATCAAAAATGAGCAAGGTGGTTGAAGAATAAAGTAGAAAGCTTTGATAGCAGGTTATACAATACAGAAGAGAGAATTTCCAGTTGTTATAGAGAAAGAACAGAAAATGACTCAATTCAAATCTAGGAAATATGAGAGAATGCTTCAGGAGGTCCAAGATACAATTAGGAAGCCTAATTTAAGGCTAATTGGTATTGAGGAGGGCCTGGAGAAAGAGGTCAATGGTATTAGAAATGTATTTCAGGGATCATCTCAGAGAACTTCCCAAATATCATGGAGGGCAGGCCCATCCAGATACAAGAAGCTTTTCAAACCCCAAACAGACCTGACCAGAAAAGGACATCCCACCACCACATTATAATCTGTACAGGATCAATAGAGACCAAAGAAAAGATCCAAAAAACAATCATCTACAAGGCAAAACCAATCAGAATAACCCCATATTTCTCAGCAGAGACCATGCAAGCAAGAAGAGATTGGAAGGATATATGTCATGATCTGAAGTCAAATACCTGCCAAACAAGAATACTGTACCCAGAAAATCTCTCATTCATAACTGAGGGAAAATTAAAAACTTTTCATTCCAAGGAAAACTTGAAACATTATGTAGCAACCAAACCAGCACTGCAGAAAATTCTCAAAGATGTTCTACACATTGAAAACCAACACAAACGTAAACTCTGACAAGGAAATGGCACTTAAATATCATACCATCTAAGTACTATAAGAACTGTCAACACATAGGCCCTAATGTAAGCTTTTAAAACTGGCAGGAACTAGTAAATATTTTTCAATCCTAACTCTCAATATCAATGTATTTAACTCTCCAATTAAATGGCATAGACTGTCTAGTTGGATCAAAAAGCAAGATCCATCGTTCTGCTGTCTTCAAAGACACATCTTGCCCCCCCAAAAGAAACATTTTTTGAAAGTGAGGGGTTGGAATAAACTTTATCAAGCGAATGGCCCCCATAAACAGGCTGGAGTTGCCATCCTTATGTCAGATAAAATAGACTTCAAACTAAAATTAGTGAGAAAAAACAAAGAACGTTATTACATACTAATAAAGGGATCTCTCCTCCAGGAGGACATAACCATCCTAAATATCTACACACCTAATCCCGGAGCACCAAACTTAATCAAGCAAACTTTACTTTCTCTGAAACGATACATAGATCAAAACACAGTGATTGTTGGTGACTTTAACACACCACTCTCACCTATGGACAGATCTCCAGGCAAAAACTCAAAAGAGAAACCTCAGAATTGAACAACTGTATAGACCAACTAGATCTAACAGACATCTGCAGATTATTTCACCCAGGAACAACACAATATACATTTTTTTCAGCAACACATGAAACATTTTCCAAAAGAGACTACATTTTAGGGCCTAAAACAAACCTGTACAGATTCAGAAACACTGAAATTATTCCATGCACTCTCTCAGACCACAAGGGCATCAAATTGGAACTGAACACCTATCACCACCAATGAAAATCCTGTAATTCATGGAGACTGCACAACACATTATTGAATCACCAAAGGGTCATCAAGGAGATCAGAACAAAAATTCAACAGTTTATGAAATTTAACAAAAAGGAGCACAGCAAAGGCAGTACTCAGATGAAAATTTATAGCTCTGAGTGCCTACAATAACAAATTGGAAAAATTGCAAACCAACAATTTAATGTGTCACCATAAGCTCCTGGAAAAAGAGCAACAAACACACCCTAATCTCAGTAGAAGGAAGGAAATTATTAAAATCAAAGCAGAATTAAATGAATATGAATCCCAAAAAGTATAGAAAGAATCAACAAAGAGATGAAGGGAAGAAGGAAGATGGCGCTGAGACAATAGGGATGCTGCCTAGCTTTCTCTGACAAAAAGAGAGAACCAGGGAGTCCCATGAGCAAACTACCTAAAGAAATCCACAACAACAATCTCAAAAAGCAATGGAGAAGGACTGAAACCGGAAAAGAAATCCAGATAAAGCTCACATCCAACTTTCTTAAAGAATTCGGAACGCGAGGACCCCTCCCCCACCTCTCGCACAAAGCTGCAGAAAGCCGCGAAAAGCGGCAGCTGGCGCCGGACCAAGCCGCGAAAAGCGGCTTGAGCGGGTGCCGGCTCCACGCGGGGAAAGGGGCGGCGGGCACCGGCTCTAATCCACGAAAAGCGGCGGCAGTGGAGGGCGCCAGGCCGGGAGCCCAAAGGCTGCAGAAACCAGCACAGAACCGGGCCATCGAACGGCGGAAGCAGCAGAACCCAGACGCGGAACCAGAACAGCAAGCAGCGGAACCCAGACGCAGAACACAGGCGGCGGCTGAGACCCGAGGGGAGTGAAAGATTTCCCACCACCATGGAGCACCCGCAGACAGACGCAGAGGCGTGAGTAATACAGTGCATCCCCAAACACATCGGGAAAGCGGAGCCGGTGCCAAGCAATAGAACTTAACTCAGACCCCAACACCCCGCCTGAGAAAGACTGGCGGGAACAGGGGGGCAAGGAATATAGAATCCTGTCCCTTCCCTCAACAGCCCCCTCCCTCAGGCCATTGACTGGAGATTGACAGGCGGGCTACCCATAAGACCCAGCACCCCACCAAGGGAGGCGGGGCTGTCCCAACTCCCACCCGCCCAACGGGCTCAACCCCCAGCCCTCTGACTGGAGACTGACAAGCGGGCGGACCCTAAGACTCAGCACACTACCAGGGGAGGCGGAGCTGTCCCAGCTCCCACCAGCCCACCAGGCTCCTCTGCCAGGCCACTGGATCTGGAGAGTGGAGGGCGTTGGGACCCTGCCTTACAACAGTGGGTAGGGGGTGCGGGTAAATAGGAGCCTGCATCTGCCCCCCCTCAATTCTTGAGCGGGCCATCCTCCAGCTGGGAATCCTGAACAAGACAGCACCAAGGGGGCCCCCCACAGTCACAGACTCTGACAAAGCAGTGGAAACACAGCAGGGATCTGAAGGGCCTACCACCAGCCAAGCTCCCCTTCTGAGAACCAAAAAGGCGTGGCTCCGCCCTTGGAGCCCACGTCCCCAGCTGGGCCCTGCCCCTGAGAACAGAGGGGTCTCCCGCTGGTCCTGCTGAGAGCCCCTGAAACTCTCAATCCCTAGACCCTTGGCTTGGGGCCGCCCCTGGAAGCAGCACAGGAAAACGTCCACCAACCGTGCTCAGACAGAAGCTCGCAGATCCATACCATGGTCCACTGTGAGGCCACTGGTTGGGCTAAGAGCTAGTCGCGCAGCAACACATAAGTTTTATTCTAATACTTTCCAAACTTTGTTCTCAAATACGCTACCTATTTACCCCCTGACCTCTCTCATTCTATTTTTCTATCTCTGGACCTCTGCTCCTCTTTCAATCCTTATACTGCATGGATCTACACTTGATGGCTGTTGAGCAACACTGTATATCTAGGTGTTTAATTATTCTCTAGGCTCAGAGGGACTTAAAGACAATAGAGATTGGATTGAGAGCCTTATTGTTTTGGATATAAATCGCTTATCAGTGAATTATTAGACTAGTCGGTAACTGCACAAAAAGAAAGAGTGATAACACCAATCAAAACTTGTGAACATCTAGAGGCTGCCAGCTACAGAGGCCTAGGTTGGTTATATCTGAAAAACTATAATCGTGTTTAGTATTAATCTTGCTCCCATTTTCAAATGGGCAGAACAAGAAACTCAAGAAAAATGTCAAATCAAGAAACAACATCAGCCACCCCCCCCACCCAATGTAAACAGCCAATGGAACAGTCACTGGCAAACCTAGAGGAGAGTCTTCCAAGTGCTATACCAATGCAATTGATAAACATCATTAATGAAAAATGTGAAAATATAAAGAAAGAGATAAGGGAGGAAGCCATAGCTGAACAAAAGGAAACCATAAACAAGGTGATAAGTGAAAAAGAAGAAGCCATAAAGGAGGCCATAATAAAGGTTTTTCAAAGAAAGATGGATGAATTCATAGAACCCACAAATAAAAAGGTGACCAAACTCCAGCAAATGTTCAAAGAAAATAAAGCTACTGAGCTAACCACTCAAATGGAAATCAAGGAGCTAAAGAAATCCATACATGATCTAAAAGAAGAGATGCAAGGCATCAAAAATGAGCAATTAGTAGCATGGGAGATGAAAAATAAAGTAGATAGCTTTGATAGCAGGTTAGACAATGCAGAGGAGAGAATTTCCGGGGCTGAAGATAATTTAGTTATTATAGAGAAAGAACAGAAAATGAGTCAATCCAAATCTAGGAAAAATGAGAGAGCGCTTCAGGAGGTCCAAGATACAATTAGGAAGCCTAATTTAAGGCTAATTGGTATTGAGGAGGGCGTGGAGAAAGAGGTCAATGGTATTGGAAATATACTTCAGGGAATCATCTCAGAGAATTTCCAAATATCCAGAAGGGCAGGCCCATCCAGATACAAGAAGCTTTCAGAACCCCAAACTGACCTGACCAGAAAAGAACATCACACCGCCACATTGTAATCTGAACTGGATCAACAGAAACCAAAAAAAGGATCCTAAAAGCAGCCAGGGAAAAGGGTTCAGTAACCTATAAAGGAAAACCAATCAGAATAACCCCAGATTACTCAGCAGAGACCATCCAAGCAAGAAGTGACTGGAAGCATATATGTCATGCCCTTAAGTCAAATAACTACCAACCAAGAATCCTGTACCCAGCTAAGCTCTCATTCATAACTAAGGGAACAATAAAAACAATTCATTCCAGGGAAAAGCTGCAACAATATGTCGCAACAAAACCAACACTACAGAGAATTCTCAAAGAAGTTCTATACATAGAAAACCAAAATAAATGCAATACAGGGAAAGAAAAGGCACCTAAACAGCATACCATCTAAGGTCCACAAGAACTGTCAAGACACAGGCCCAAATAAAAGCTTTTAAAACTGGTAGGACCTAATACATATCTCTCAATCCTAACTCTCAATATCAATGGATTTAACTCTCCAATTAAACGGCATAGGCTGTCTAGTTGGATCAAAAAGCAAGAGCCATCATTCCGCTGTCTTCAAGAGACACATTTTACCCCAAAAAACAATCATCTTTTGAAAGTGAGAGGTTGGAATAAACTCTATCAAGCTAACGGCCCCCATAAACAGGCTGGAGTTGCCATCCTCATATCAGATAAAATAGACTTCAAACTAAAATTAGTAAGAAAAGACAAAGAAGGTTACTACATACTACTAAAGGGATCTTTCCTCCAGGAAGACATAACGATCCTAAATATTTACACACCCAATCCCGGAGCTCCAAACTTCATCAAGCAAACTTTACTTACACTGAAACCATACATAGATCGAAATACAGTGATTGTCGGTGACTTTAACACACCACTCTCACCTATGGACAGATTAACTAGGCAAAAACTCAACAGAGAAACCTTAGAACTGAACAACTATATAGACCAACTAGATCTAACAGACATCTGCAGAATATTCCACCCAGCAACAACACAATATACATTTTTCTCAGCAGCACATGGAACATTTTCCTAAATAGATCACATCTTAGGCCATAAAACAAACCTGGACAGATTCAGAAACACTGAAATTATTCCATGCACACTCTCAGACCACAAAGCCATCAAACTGGAGCTGAACACACATCTCCACCAACGAAAACCCTGTAACTCATGGAGACTGAACAACACATTGTTGAATCACCAATGGGTCATCGAAGAGATCAGAACAGAAATCCAACAGTTTATGAAATTTAACAGTAAGGAGCACACAAAATACCAACTCCTTTGGGACACAGCAAAGGCAGTACTCACAGGAAAATTTATAGCGCTGAGTGCCTACAACAACAAGTTGGAAAATTTGCAAACCAACAAGTTAATGTCTCACCTTAAGCTCCTGGAAAAAGAGCAACAAACCAACCCTAATCCCAATAGAAGAATCAACAAAACAAGGAGTTGGTTCTTTGAAAGAATTAACAAAATTGACAAGCCCTTAGCAAATCTTACCAAAAAAAGAAGAGAGCATATCGAAATAAACAAAATCGCAGATGAAAATGGTAATATCAAGACAGAAATTAGCAAGATCCAGAATATCATGAGGGAATATTTCTCAAACCTTTATGGCAACAAATTTGAGAATCTAGATGAAATGGATGACTTCCTAGCCAATATTAACATACCCACACTGAACCAAGAAGAACTAAGCCAACTCAACATGTCTATTTCAAGCTCTGAAATAGAAATGGCAATTAGAGAACTTCCACCTAAGAAAAGCCCAGGGCCAGATGGATTCACAGCTGAATTCTATAAGGTCTTCAAAGCAGAGCTCACACCAATACTCCTCAAGCTCTTCAACGAAATTGAAAATGAAGGTTCCTTATCAAACTCATTCTATAAAGCCAGTATAACCCTCATCCCCAAACCAGACAGAGATTCATCAAAGAAAGAGAACTATAGACCTATATATTTGATGAACATTGATGCAAAACTTCTCAACAAAATACTGGCCAACTGTCTACAACAACTCATCACAAAAATTATATACTATGATCAAACTGGATTCATCACAGGGAGGCAAAGCTGGTTCAACATACGCAAATCAATTAATATAATTCAACACATCAACAGGAGCAAGGACAAAAATCATATGATTGTCTCAATAGACGCGGAAAAGGCATTTGACAAGATCCAACACCTCTTTATGTTAAAAGCTCTGGAGAAACTAGGAATCCATGGAACATTCCTCAATGTAATAAAGGCTGTGTATGAGAAACCTACTGCTAGTATTACACTTAATGGTGAAAATCTAAAGCCATTCCCTCTAAAATCAGGAATGGGACAAGGATGCCCACTCTCTCCACTCCTCTTTAACATAGTACTAGAATTCCTAGCCAGTGCAATAAGGCAAGAAGCAAGCATAAAGGGGATCCAAGTAGGGAAAGAGGAAATAAAACAATCCCTCTTTGCAGATGACATGATTCTGTATTTAAAGAATCCTATAGACTCTACTCCCAAGCTCCTTGAGGTGATTCAAAGCTTTGGAAGAGTAGCAGGCTATAAAATCAACCCTCAAAAATCAACTGCCTTCCTTTATGCCAACAGTGAGAGGAACGAGGCAATAATCAGGAAAGAAACTCCTTTCACAATACCCTCAAAGAAAATAAAGTACCTAGGAATTAGCTTAACTAAGAATGTAAAGGACCTTTTTGACGAAAACTTTAAAACCCTAAAAAAGGAAATTAAAGCAGAACTAAGGAAATGGAAACACCTCCCATGCTCCTGGAATGGAAGAATCAACATTGTGAAAATGACAATCTTGCCAAGAGCTATCTACAAATTCAATGCAATACCCATCAACATCCCAATGTCATTCTTTAAAGAAATAGAAGAGGCAATCCAAAATTTCATATGGAATAATAAAAGACCCCGTATAGCAAAAACACTTCTTAGCAGAAAGAACAGTGCTGGAGGAATTTCAATTCCAAACTTTAGACTCTATTACGGAGCTACAATTCTCAAAACAGCTTGGTACTGGCACAGGAACAGGCCTGAAGACCAATGGAATAGAACTGAGGACCCAGATATTAAACCACAGACCTATGGCCACCTAATCTTTGACAAGGGAGCCAAAAAAATAGAATGGAAGAAAGACAGCCTCTTCAACAAGTTGTGCTGGCAGAACTGGTTAAGCACCTGCAGAAAACTAAAGCTGGATCCTTCTTTCTCACCTTGCACTAGAATTAACTCCAAATGGATCAAAGACCTGGGTGTAAAAGCTGACACACTGAAAACTTTACAGGAAGGAATAGGAGATACACTAGTCCTCCTTGGCACAGGTCGCAACTTTCTTAATAAGGACCAAGAATCACAACAAATCAGAGAAAGGCTGGATAAGTGGGACTGCATTAAACTGCAGAGCTTTTGTATGGCAAAGGACATAGCTAGTAAACTAATCAGGAAGCCTACAGAGTGGGAGAAGATCTTCAGTAACCATACAAGGTCAAAGGCCTCATATCTAAAATATATAAACAACTCAAAAAATTGAATCACTCCAAAACTAACCTCCAAAGTAACAACCATCCCATTAAAAAATGGGCCAAAGACTTAAAGAGAGTCTTCTCTGAAGAAGAAACAAAAATGGCCTATAGACACATGAAGAAATGCTCAACATCTCTGGTTATAAAAGAAATGCAAATCAAAACAACTCTAAGATTCCACCTCACTCCAGTTAGAATGGCCAGGATCAGGAAAATGAATGACAACAGATGCTGGAGAGGATGTGGCCAGGAGGGATCACTACTACACTGTTGGTGGGAGTGCAAACTCATTCAACCACTATGGAAAGCAGTGTGGCAGTGCCTCAAAAGGCTAAACATAGAGCTCCCCTATGACCCAGCAATTCCACTACTTGGCATTTACCCAACCATCCAGAAACAAGGACATACTAAACCCACTAGCACAACAATGTTCATTGCAGCACTATTCACCATAGCAAAGATATGGAACCAACCTAGATGTCCCTCAGTTGATGAGTGGATCAACAAGTTGTGGTATTTGTACACAATGGAATTCTATGCTGCTGTCAGAAAGAATGACATCGCCCCATTTGTTAGGAAATGGAAAGACTTAGAAAAAATCATATTAAGTGAAGTAAGCCAGACTCAAAGGAACTTTGGCTCAATGGTTTCCCTCATTTGTCATAATCAGTAGAAACCTTGGGCTCTACTAGCAGAGATTTGCAATAGAGCAAAAGCTTGATACATAAGGCCATATAATGTGAAGCTAATTGAAAGGACCTTCAGGATATTGAAACAAAAGCCATATAATGAATGATTGTTGTCTTTAATGTACTATGTTGTCTCTCATCTCCTTTGCTGTCCCTTGGTTATCTCATATTGGTATAGTAACTCACTTTGTTATCTGATATATTGAATTTATTTGTATTTGGATATTTGAAATTTGATAGGGAAGGGGGGAAAACCAAGACGGGTGGGGGTGTGTGTGTGGGGGAGGGAAATGTGTACCAAGACATGTGAAAGGGTATCAATATATGTGAATTAATGTACCTTCTATCTGGCAAATATCATGTAACCCTTTACTAATTACAATAAAAAAAGAAAGAATCAACAAAACAAGGAGTTGATTCTTTGAAAAAATTACCAAAATTTACAAACCCTTAGCAAACCTTACCAAAGGAAGAAGGGAACACATGCAAATAAACAAAATCACAGGCGAGAATGGCAATATCATGACAGAAATGATCAAGATCCAGAGCATCATGAAGGAATACTTTTCAAACCTTAATCTAGAAGAAATGGATGAATTTCTAGCCAAAATTAACATACCCACACTGAACCAAGAAGAACTAACCCAACTAAACAGGCCTATTTCAAGCACTGAAATAGAAATGGCAATAAGAGACCTTTCATCTAAAAAAAGCCCAGGGGCAGATGATTCACAGCTGAATTGTATAAGATCTTCAAAGCAGAGCTCATACAAACACTCAAGTTCTTCAACAAAATTGAAAATGAAGGCTCTTTGCCAATCTCAATCTACGAAGCCACTATAACCCTCATCCCAAAATCAGACAGAGATTCATCAAAGAAAGAGAACTACAGACCCATTTCTTTGATGAATATTGATGCAAAACTTCTCAACAAAATACTGGCCAACCGTCTTCAGCAACTCATCAAAAAATATACATTATGATCAAACAAGATTTATAACAGGGATGGCAAAGCTGGTTCAACATATGCAAATCAATTAATATAATTCAATACATCAACTGGAGCAAGGACAAAAATCACATGTATGTCTCAGTAGATGCTAAAAAGGCATTTGACAAGATGTAACACCCCTTTATGCTAAAAGCTCTGGAGAAACTAGGAATCCATGGAACATTGCTCAGTATAGTAAAAGCTGTGTATGACAAACCCACAGCTAGCATTATACTTAAAGGCGAAAATCTAAAGCTCTTCTAAAATCAGGAACAAGACAAGATGGCCACTCTCTCCACTCCTCTTTAGTATAATATTAGAATTCCTAGCCATAGCAAATAAGGCAAGAAGCAAGCATAAAGGGGAACCCAATAGTTAAAGAGGAAGTGAAACGGTCCCTCTTTGCAGATGACATGATTCTGTGCTTAAAGAACCTATAGACACCACTCCCAAGCTCCTTGAGCTGATTCAAAACTTTGGCAGGGTAGCATGGTATAAAAATAACCCTCAAAAATCAGCTGCCTTCCTATACACCAACAGTGAGAGAAACCAGGCAACAATCAGGAAAGCAACTCCTTTTGCAGTAGCCTCAAAGAAAATAAGTATCTAGGAATTAACTTATCTAAAAATGTAAAGGACCCCTTTTTGATGAAAACTTTAAATTCTTAAAAAACAAAATTAAAGCAGAACTGAGGAAATGGAAAAACCTTCCTTGCTCCAGGATTGGAAGAATCAACTTCGTGCAAATGGCAATCTTGCCAAGGGCTATCTACAAATTCAATGCAAAACCCATCAATATCCCAATGTCCCAATGTCATTCTTTAAAGAAATAGAAGAGGTAATCCAAAATTTCATATGGAATAAAAAAGAACCTGTATAACAAAAACACTTCTTAGCTGAAAGAACAGCATAGGAGGAATTTCAATACCACACTTTAGACTTTATTTCAGAGCTATAGTGACAAAACCAGCTTGGTACTGGCACAAGAACAGGCCTGAAGACCAATGGAATAGATCTGAGGACCTATATATTAAACTATAGACTTATAGTCATCTAATCTTTGATAAGGGAGCCAAAAAATAGAATGGAAGAAAGATAGCCTCTTCAAAAATGGTGCTATCAAAACTGGGTAAGCACCTGCAGAAAACCAAAGTTGGATCCATATCATCCTGCACCAGGATTAACTCCAAATTGATCAAAGACCTTGAGATAAAAGCTTATTCATTGAAAACTTTACAAGAAGGAATAGGAGATACACTAGTTCTCCTGGGCACAGGTCGAAACTTTCTTAAAAAGGATCAAGAAACAGAACAAATCAGAGAAAGTCTGGATAAGTGGGATTGCATTAAACTGCAGAGCTTCTGTATGGCAAAGGACACAGCTAGCAAAGTAACTAGAAAGCCTACAGAGTGGGAGAAGATCTTCAGTAACCATACAAGGTCAAAGGCCTCATATCTAAAATATATAAACAACTCAAAAAATTGAATCCCTCCAAAACTAATCTCCAAAGAAACTACCATCCCATTAAAAGATGGGCCAAAGACTTAAAGAGGGTCTTCTTTGAAGAAGAAATAAAAATGGCCCATAGACACATGAAGAGATGCTCTACATGTCTGGTCATAAAAGAAATGCAAATCAAAACAACTCTAAGATTCCACCTCACTCCAGTTAGAATGGCCAGGATCAAGAAAACTAATAACAACAGATGCTGGAGGGGATGTGGCCAGGAGGGATCACTACTACACTGTTGGTGGGAGTGCAAACTCACTGAACCACTGTGGAAAGTAGTATGGCCGTTACTCAAAGCCTAAACTTAGTATTCCCTTATGACCCAGCAATTCTACTATTTGGCATTTACCCAGTCATCCAGAAACAAGGGCATACTAAATACACTAGCACCATGATGTTCATTGCAGCACTATTTACCATAGCAAAGATATGGAACCAACCTAGATGTCCCTCAGTTGATGAGTGGATCAACAAGTTGTGGTATTTGTACACAATGGAATTCTATGCTGCTGTCAGAAAGAACCACATTTGTAGGGAAATGGAAATACTTAGAAAAAATCATATTAAGTGAAGTAAGCCAGAGTCAAAGGAACAAAGGCTCAATGGTTTCCCTCATATGTCATAATCAGTAGAAACCTTGGGCTTTCCTAGCAAAGATTCACAATAGAACAAAATCTAGATACATAAGGCCAGATAGTAAGACTGCAAATGTAAGGGTCTCCAGGATATAGAAACAGAAACCATATAATGAGTGTTGGTTGTCCTTAATGTACTATGTTATCTCTCGTCTCTTTTGCTATCCCTTTGTTATCTCATATTGTTACAATATTTCACCTTGTTATTTGATATATTTTATATATATTTTTATTTGTTTATTTGAAATTGAATAGGGAAGGGGGAAATCAAAATGAGTGGGGGAGGAGTTGAAGGAAATGGGGACCAAGACATGAGAAAGGGTATCAATGTTTGTGAAATAATGGACCTTCTGTCTGGTGAATATAATGTAACCCTTCTGTTAATTGTAATAAAAATATATGTAAAAAGTTAATAAAATGCAAAAATTGGAAACAAAATGAAGTATACAACCCTGGTCCAGGAGTTTCGCCTAGTGGTAGAGTGCTTGCCCAGAATGCATGAAGACCCAAGTTCAAGTCCTTGGTATGGTACCACATACATAGAAAAAGCTGGAAATGGTATTGTGGCTCAAGTGGTAGAGCTCTAGCCTTGAGAAAGCCCAAAGACAGTGCTCAATCCCCTAGACTGGCAAAAATTATACCACCCCAAACAAAAAATTAAATGAATTGTCCTGTATGAACAGTACACTGAATTCAGTTTATTTTTTGAGTAGTGTATCCCATTGTTTCAATTAATTTTCATAATGCTTACTGATTTAAAAGTTCTCAAAACAAGCATAAAATAAACATGCAGAGAGGTCTATTAGTTTCTTCATTATTAGCAGAGCATTATAATATGAAATTAGCATTTCTTAGGATATTATTGTGTGTTTATCTGAAAGAAATTATGGAAAAAGTGAGCTGCTTGCCTCTGTATTTTGTTTTCTTGGAGCCTGTTTCCCTCACTGTTTTTATGAGAAGCTCTCAAGTGCTTATTAAAAACTAAATAACAAAAAAAACTCTAAATAACCAACCCCTAACAGGTCTGTTGTATTAGCATCTGTGGGCCAGAAACTGAGAAGTCCTAGGGAGTAAATGTTTTACTTACATGCTTTCTTGCATACTAAAGTTTAATAATTGCTCCTTCATTGCTTAAGTCCAATGTAGCTTATAACTCAAACTATAGATAGGACCAGTATGATTTAGGCATTTTCCTTTTTTTAAATTTGCTCTATTCTCTATTAGCTTTTATACTATACTCACATATTATTCTACATACACTTTGGAATTTGAATAGCCTCATAAGATGTGCATGGCTTTGCTTCCTCTTCTTTACAATTCCCTTCATCACCAGGGTACCTGGATAGAGTTCCCAGGACTTCAGTCCAATCAATATTTAATTCCATCTTTATTTGCATTATTTACATCTGTCTGTTAGATATTCTTACTTCAATCCAGACATTAGGGTAGTAGCCTTGAGCTGACGAGCTCAGGGACAGAGCCTAGGTGCAGAGTTCAAGCCCCACAACTGAGAAGATAAAAGAAAGATAAAATAGATGGAGATGTAATAACTATCATTAGCAATAATTATCCATACCCTTTCTAACTCTAACAGGTTTATTTTTATCTCTTGCTCTTGTCACAATTGAAGGGTTTGGAGATGAACAGCAGTGCACAGGAAGTCTGTTCCGATATATCTGACAATGGTCAGGAGTGGAAGTCACCAGAAAAATCTGACATACGCTCAGAGCCATTGAGATCTTATCCTCTTTGAACAAATTCTTAGATATCTTTGCCTGTGAAATACTGTGAAGTTCTGTACTCCACTGGAAACAATGGGGGATAAGGTTAGAACCAAACTGTTGGGAATTCGAATTTCTGTTATTTCTGCCTCAATAATAGGAATCCCAACTGTTGGATAGTTTCCTTGAAAGACAAATATTCATCACCATCCATTGATAAACTGCTTCAAGTTCTTCCTCACAGGTAGAATACTCATTTCTACTCCTTTGTCAGGCTTGGATATATTGTGGGTGTGGGTAACAGATGGGTGGGGAAGGTGAGAGAGGACTAATTTTCCATGCTTCTTTTCTACCAACTTCTCCTCCCATCAGTCTTTCTCACTTCTGGGGAAGGTGCCAGAAGACCAGTGACTTTCATACCCTTGGCACTGATATATAAAGAGAGAAAACATGCATATATAAGGATGCCACTGACATATTACTCTATAAAATGGAGCAATATACTGATATGTGGATATTAATGCCATATTGATATGATTCAGTAACTTGAAAGGAGTTTTCCAAAAATAGCTAGGATGATGACTGTATGAGCATGTAAATTGTGCTTACTAATCTCCTTATAATTCAATATATTTTATAGCAAGTATTTTATGGTGGGATATATATGTGCTCAATTATCTCATTACATCTCCTGTCTTCCTTCTATGGTTTCCACGATCTTTTCAATCCAATCATCAAACTTTCTTTTCTGTAGGATACACTAAGTACTACTGTCAAATTAGCGCTTTCTCACAATCACAGACAAGAGATATCCAAGAAGGACTTTTGACCCATCATTTGAAGTATGCCTTTTCCAATTTATGGTGTTTATACCCGCAGCAGAAAAGAGAATCACTTCTCTTGCCAAAGATTACAATTCTGAATCATATTTTGTTCCCAAGTGCACTTAGCACACTATTTGAAACAGAGTGCCATATATAGTTACAAGAAGTATATAAGGAGGATAAAAATATTGATTGTCATTAGAACTTTTGAGTTTATCTCAAAGGATATTGCTATGTCAAAAAAAATACAAGCACTGGATCCAAGACTCTTGGAAAATTTATTCTGTGAACTTAGAAAAAAAGATAAATCCCAGGTCATTAATCCTATTTTGTCTAATGCTCATTTTGCTTTTCTTTCTTTATGAAATTGCTTGACAACTAAAACAACAATGTGACTATGTTGTTTCAATGTGCATAATCTCCCCTCAGCTTTCTCTGTAACCTACATTTCTTAAAAAACAGATTGACAAACACTGTCTTTTGGATCGTTGTGATGTTTTATCTTCCATTTTTGACTTCTCCTTTTTTCTGCATGTATGTTTTGTTTATGAGGTTTGGGAGGGTTTGAAGTGAGGGCCTCATGGTCTCCTGCTTGCTACACAGATGCTTTTTCTTAGAAGCCACATCACTTATTCCTTTGTGCTTTAGTTAGCTTTGCTGTAGTCTAGTGTTTTTGCCCAAACTAGCCTGCACAGCTATCTTTCTTACTTTCCAAGGTGTGGGGCCTACTCCACCATGGCTATCGGTGGGGTTGTGGTCTCATTAGCTTTTCAGGCTGGCATTGTACCACGATTTCCTGAATCTTTGCCTCATGAGTGATTGGAAATACACACATGAGCCACTACACCTGCCTATGTTTTAATTTTTTATCTTATAGGAGAGGTTTTTTTTTTAAGACCATAATGATTCTTATTATTTCCTTTTTTTCCAGTCCTGGGGCTTGAACTCAGAGCCTGAGCATTGTCCTTGGGCTTTCTCAAGGTTAGCATTCTATTACTTGATTCTCAGCACCACTTCTGGCTTTTGCTGTGTATGTGGTATCAAGGATTCAAACCTGGGTCTTCGTGTATGCTAGGCGAGCCCTTTACCACTAGGCCAAACTCCCAGCCCCGATTCTTATTATTTCCTTTGTTCTAAGAATGGCTCCTTATTTACCCATCTTGGGTTTGGTACAATCTTGGGATAGGCACTTGTTCCCAATTTTTTTCTCTGTGAATCTAACTTTTTTGTTCTAAGCGTCTCACTTCAGGGTCACTCAAAGATCCTAGAGCCAAATTTGATCTCACCCGTTAGAGTAATAGCCCCTCTAACCATTCTAAGTTTTGTTCTTACTATCATCTTGATTCTCTGCCTTTTGTCCCATCCTGAGACTAAAAGAAGGCATAACTAGCTTTGCCTATGATTTATTCTGTACTATTCTGACCTGCTTCCAAGAAGGCCACACAATACCAGTGCCTGTATTTGCTACATGGATTAAGTTTCATTTAAAATTAACATTTTGTGTTGAACACAAATAAATTGAAAACTTCTTGAACTATAAACAATTTGATGGGATTTTATGGATGAAATTCATGTACTTTGTATCCAATTATTTACTGACATCTAATCTTGCTGCAGATATTTTGTTTCATCATGTGCTAATTTAGTAATGCAATTGAAATTTAACTAACATTTTTGATATAATTTGTTCTTTACAGACTTTTTCCTGTGTTTTGCTTATGATTTCATTATCATCATGAAAAGTACATTTTATATTTAATTTAGAAGCTTTACATTAAGAATGATTTTAAATCCCTTTGTCTACATATTTTCTTAAAATAAGGTTATAATAGCATGTGCTACACTCCATATATATCATCACAGAATATAAATATGAATATTTTATCATAACCATTTATGAAGAAATAGCAGGACTCCTATTACGTGTACTAGAAAAATTAATCTACTAAGTCATAAACACAAATTCTGTTCGAAGGAGAAATGGGTAATAGGGAAAGAAAGAAAAAGAGAGCCCAACATTGCTCCCAGAAGAAACTGAATTTATTGTTATCACAGATTCTTTTATTTTTTTGAGAATGATGAAGATTCTAGCTAACATATTGCATCAACAAAAATGATATGAATGAGAGTATTCAGTGTATTCTGTCTGTTTATAATATAGGGTAAGGTGCAGAAACCATGTATTAAGGTTGCTCTCATCCTTTATTTATTTTCTAAAACCACCAAGGATAATATCATGCTAGTCACTGGAATATAAAGAGGTACCAACACTGCTTTCATGTTTTTCAAAGCCAGTGGGAGGACTGGGCATTTAAAAAACATGTACATTCTCATATATGGGACATCAAAAGGCCCCACTATCACACACGGAGTAAGATACATGCCATTTATCCTCAGAAAGCCACTCATGGAGTAAAGAGGATGAAGTGGAGTCCTAGAAGAAAATACAATTTTGCAGGAAGGCTGAAAGAATGGTATTTGATCAGAAACTCTCTTACCTAAATGAAGGAGCAACAATCATATCATACGGAGTTAATGTGATAACAGTAGACCTCAGTTGTTTAGGGGAAGAATAAACCATTTTACAGACAAAAGTGTGATGTGAATAGGAAGGAGACCTGGATAGAAATCAGATCACATATGATCATGGCCAAAGTGAAGCTAAAGAACTTACATACTTGACACACATATAGTGTGTGGCATTGACGGGTTCTAATCCAGTGTCACAGAAGAGACTGCTTCTCAAAACAGAATTCCTGATGTTGGTGTAGAGGATTGAGTATGGGCATGGTAGGAGAAGTTCTATTGGCACTAAGATGGGTATAAGTTGAATAAAAGGGACTAGACTGGGGTGGGATGGTCTGACCAAGACCAATGAAAAGAGATTGGGTTGGACAGTTAGTGGTGAGCAAAGAGAAAAATACCATATCTCAAAGGAGGTATAGCTGGTAGCCGGTGACTCATGTCTGTCATCATGGCTATGCAGGAGGCTGAGACATGAAAATAACAGTTTGAATCCAGCCCTGATAGAAAAATCCATAAAAATCTTACCTTCAATAAACTATCCAGAAAAAGCTAGAAATGGTGCTGTGGTTCAAATGGCAAAGCATTAACCTTGAGCACAGAGAGGCTCAGGTAAGCACCTGAGTTCAAGTTACAGGTCTGGCAATAAGTAAAGAAATAAGTAAATAAATACACATACATACATACATACATACATACATACATACATACATACATACATACTTACATACATACATAAATGGTGGTAGAAGTGATAGGAGGATGTTCCAATTTGATTAACAATGATAGCAAATGTTTTTGAGCACTCATTCTTGATCACATATGTTATTTCAGTCCTCACTACAGTTAATTTGAGAATAATCATTTATGGAATCACCTAGGGCTCACAGAGGTAAGTACAGATTTTTAAAGTTGTGGAATGCTAAAACTTGATGCTACTGGACATAGAGCTGGTGTCCTTCCAATTTCTTTGTGCAGCCCTCTTAATTGGATGAGAGAAATGGGAGAAAGAAGGGACTAGAATAGCTCTCAGTTCTCTGCCTTGAATGCTATTACTGGCTTAGGGTAAAACAATGAGCTATGTGGTGATACCTGAGGGATATCCAGGCAGAAATGATGAATAAGCAAATTGAATATGTGGGTCTGAGAAAGTCTCCTGATGATACTGTTTTCTAGACTCAGGAACCAGAAATAAATGCGCAATGATAATTTTTTTGCTCTTTTTGTTGCATTTATGGGCTAAAGCAATATACATTTTCCTTTGTTTATTTATCAGAGAATATATGATACATACCATTAGTTACTTACTTGAGGGTAAAAGTCTGTACTCACTTTTCATTGGTCATGTTTAACAAATAGGTATTGGATTGGATGCATTTTTCAAGTTACGTTATAGTATTTGATTGGAAGAAAGAGGTCACCACTTTCTAAATGATTGTCTTCAGTAGCTATCTTTGTCTTGGTAGCAATTTGTTTTCTATTTATTATTCATCATACTACATGTCCTGTTTGCTTAGCTGCCTCACGCTATATTTTGCATGAAAAAAACTATGAACACATGCATACAACTATAAAGCTTATAATCTTATAGCTGGAATGAACAGAATTGCAAAAACATAAAGATGAAAACTTTTGTTCTTTTTCTAAGTATGATTTTTTTAGTAGAGATAGGAGAAAAATTAAGTGGGTAAAGAAATTTGATATAAGAGTAACAAAAATGAGCTGCCATGGACAAAATGATAATACCTAGAGGAAGAACAGAAATTATTTTTCAAGCTGACTCTACAAGGGGGCAAACCTTGGCACTTCTCTA
The DNA here is from genome assembly GCF_031878675.1 of Megascapheus bottae. NCBI lineage: Eukaryota > Metazoa > Chordata > Mammalia > Rodentia > Geomyidae > Megascapheus > Megascapheus bottae. Next base: position 13,705,393 of record NC_143519.1, read on the forward strand.
TGGTTAATTATTTTTTGGTTTAGCTAGGAAAATGTGAGGCTATCTGAAATTTCCTCAGGGTTGGATTATAATATTCCATTTTATTAGCTGTAGAACAACATTAACAGAAGCACTAATGAAAGTGCTATATTCTGTGTTTGCAGCTTGCTAGCTGTGCATTATTTCATGTGCTCCATGACATAGTTCTACTTAGTTGAGCTTGATGACGAGAGGTTACAAAATTTCAGTTCTATTAAAGAAGAGAGGAGTGGAGGTTAGCTGCCTTTCACAGAGTCACCCATGTAATACATGGTCCTGAGATCTATTAATTAAATTGATTAGACTTCATAACACTTGCTCATAAATCATAGTTTCAAAATGGATCATAATAGAAAACAAATATACTGCAACATGTAACTTTGCCAGTGATGCACCCATGAGAATTATTAAATGATAGCTTGACATATTTTATTTTATTTTTTTTTAAATTTTATTTTTTTTATTGTAATTAGTAAAAGGGTTACATGATATTTGCCAGATAGAAGGTGCATTAATTCACATACATTGATACCCTTTCACATGTCTTGGTACCCGTTTCCCTCCCCTCCCACACCCCCCACCCGTCTTGGTTTTCCCCCCTTCCCTATCAAATTTCAAATATCCAAATACAAATAAGTTCAATATATCAGATAACAAAGTGAGCTTGACATATTTTAAATTTAATAAAATCTGATATCTGAGTGTGTAATTTTACATAACTTAGTTAATTCATGCAAACTAATTTATATAAAAATGTATGCATTGGCACAAGTTGCACATCTATAATCATAGCTACTCAAGAGGTTGAGATCTGAGGATCCTGGCTCAAAGCCATTCAAGGCAGAAAAATCCAAGAGATTCCTATTTTCAATTATCCAGCAAATGGTCAGTGGTAAAGATATGACTCAAGGAGTAGAGAATTGCCCTTGATCAGAAAAGCCAGACAGAAGCACAAGGCCTTGATTTTAAGCCCCAGATCTAAAACAAAAGAAAAAGAAACAAAAGAGTATATTCTTATATGTGGGCTATTATAAGCCAGAAAATATTTTGTGAAATTAGGTATTATAGTTTAGTAACAAATAATATTTGTTACTTACATTTAATATATAATATTTTATATAAGTAATAGTGTGTGTGTGTGTGTGTGTGTGTGTGTGTGTGTGTACAGGTGATTGGGCTTGAACTCAGGGCCAGGATGCTGCCCTGACATCCTGTACCTAGGTACAGGACTTAAGACTATTGCTCTAACACTTGAGCCACAGCTACATTTCTGGCTTTTTTTTTTTTTACTGATTAATTGGAGGTAAAATCTTATAGACTTGTTTCCTGAGCTGCCTTCTAATCATAATCCTCATATCTCAACCATTGAAATAGCATGCATTATAGGCATGAGCTATTAGCACCAGGCTTATTAGTTACCTTTGTTAGTAAATAACTAGTAAAAACAAGTACAGGGCTCAAAATGTCCTGTTTCTTTTTCAATTGAAGGGTTACAGTTATATTCCCCAAATAGAAGGTGCATTACTTCACACACATTGATACCCCTTCTCATGTTTGTGTCCCCATTTACTTACCCCCACCCCTCCCCTCAACTTGTTCCCCTTCCCTTTCTTATTTCAAATAAACAAATAAATGTATATACAATATACCAGAAAACAAGGTAAGATACTGTAACAATATGAAATAACCAAGGGCCAACAAAAGAGATGAGAAATAACATAGTATATTAGGAACAACAATCACACATTATATAGCTCTTATTTCCATATCCTGGAGGTTCTTTCATTTAGTCTCATCCTATATGGCCTTATGTATCTAAATTTTGAGCTATTGTAATCCCCTGTTAGGAGAATCCAAAGTTTATACTAATTATTACAAATGGGGGAAATCATTTTGGATTACAATCTTTTTCTCTACTTCTACTCTGTGGCTAAGATTTTTTTTTCTCAGTAACTAGCAATTATTTGACATGTGAATCAAGTCATTCTCAATTTAAAGCTTCCATTTCATTCCTAGACAAATCTACACCTCTGTCTAATAAAATGTGTCACTCACTGTGGTATGGCTATATTTTTGCCTTACTATGGCAAACTCTTCTGCTCTTTTCTGTTTCAGTCTGCTGTTGCCTGAAACCATTTAGCTCTTCCAGAAACCCAGCAGGCATCCTCTACTCAGGACATTTTATCTGTTGATACTACATCTTGGAATGTTACTGCTTCCTACACAACCCCTCAAATCCTTAGTGTTAGTCTTCCATTCAGTAAGCACTTCCTTGGTAACTATACTTACCAATGCATCTGTATTCTCATGGCTAGAAAGATACAGTCAATCCTTGTTTTAGTTTGAAAAAGCTAGTAAGTGGCAGTGACAAATAACTTTTCCTCAGCTGACATAATTTAGGCACAAAAGAATACTCATTTATTTTTTCCTTGTATTGGAATCTCCTTCTTTGTATTTGAGTGGGAATTTATTTTATACAGTTTATTCCTACTGGCATTCACTGTGCCTAAAATAATCTTGAGACATAGGGAACATCCACTAATAACTTGTTGGTTGAATAAATTGCACATAAAAGTATGATCAGATATTTGAGAGAACAATGTTTTTGATGCTTGGTAAGTTGTAATTTATTTGTGAAACAAATTTGTGCCTCATTTCAACTGAAGGACAAATGAACAATGAGTTCTCCTCCAGGATATTTCCATTGAAATTCAAGGTCATTCCATTCAAAGCTTACTTAATCAGTGCCAAGTCTGAATCCTCTTTGGGAACAAGCCAGGTAAAAATTAGTGGTACACAATCCCTTTTCCTCAGTGTGGGGGGCCTAGTGTTCTAAGCAGATTGTGTGGTTTACTAATAGAGGTTGGGGTCAGGTTACAGCCTTTTGGAACATTTAATCTGAAACATAAAGCTTGTAGATGGAAAAATGACAAAAATTAGATCAGAAACAAATGAATTAGAAACTCAAAAATCAACCCCAAATCAAAAGTTGCTTCTTTGAAAGAATTACCAAAATTGTGAGTCCCATAGAGAACTTGATTAAGAAGAAATCACCCAAGTAAATAAAGTTAAGAGTTGAAAAAAAGAAACATCACAAAAGGAGCAAGCAAATTTCAGAATATTAGAGGGGAATATTTTCAAACAATGATGCCAGCAAATTAAAGAACCTTGCAGAAAAGAATGTATTCCTAGACAATATCAGTATACCTAAACTGATCCAAGAATTTATAAACCAATTAAATAGACCCATAACAAGCATAGAATTGAAAGACAATGAACAACATCTTTTCCAGGAACATTTCAGGACCTGATGGATTTATGACCAAATTCTATAAGGCCTTCAATGGAAAGTTTACTCCAATACTAGTCAAACTCTTCAGTAAAATAAACAGGGACGTATCACTACCAAGCTCATTCTGTGTGGCTAGCATTATACTCATCTGAAAACCAGATAGGTCTCCATTAATATGAGGAGAAAATTGTAGACCTACCTCTTTGGTGATCGATATGGAACTTTCCAATAAAAATTGAATTCAACAACTAACCAAAATAATAATAATAATAATACACCATGTCCTCAGTGAGCCAGAGACAAGATCTCTGCTCCCATTGCTTTCTTCATCTGGGATTCATGGCTATCCTTCTTCATCCTTTGTGTTCTTCAGTATCTGCAGTGCTACCTGCTACCTCTAATATAAAACACTAAGTTTAATATATACTTGACAAGTAAGGTCCCCAAATTTACTCTTACTTCTCAGAGTATTTGAAACAAAATACTGAGCATTTGGAACAAAACAGAATTTTGTTTATTCAATTTTATGGTGAGGGGCATCCTTGGGCATACCTTGGCTCTGGTGAACAGTGCTGCAAAGAACATGGCTGTGCTTGTAGCTTTACTGTATCCTGGTCTGTAAAATTTTGGGTAAATTACATAAAATTCCAGTAAAACTTGATTGCCTAGTCTGAAAATAACATACTGAAGTTTGATGTAATTTTCATGTAATCCTGGTATGCCTTCAGTTATATCTTCTATTTGTCACAAAAATAATTTGTTGAAATTCTTTAATATAAAATGTAGAATGAAATAGTGCCACTTTAAAAATAAAGACAATATTTCAAGGGACATACACAGGCTGTTCTGAGAATGACAAAATTATTCTTTCACTGCATACATATGGTATATGTTCACACTTAGTGGTTAGAATAGAAGAGGTCATTTCTAATAAATACTGTGTGAAAATTGGTAGAATAGTTTCAGAAACACCTTCTGCTTGTCCATGGCATAAGGCCATAGATCTGCTACACAGATATTGTTTATGATTTTTATTAAGTAATTTACTAACATTGATTTTTACATCATATTTCAAATGATGTGTTTAACAAATAAGTATTCAAGAAGGGTATCTCTATATATAATCACTGGCACTTAGATTTTTTAGAACATAATTAAAATTATGCTGAGATTTGTATGTCATAGATAGATATTAATCTATGTAATAAAATATTATGTCTACAGTCATAAATTTTTGTCTCTGTAGCTGTGTTTATATTTCCAGTACCATGTCCATAGCATTGGGTATGCAAATATTGAGTCCTCACTCTTGTACTATTTGGCTCTAATAGTCACATATTAAGGATACCATGCCCCTTATGTTCCTTTAGTTTTGACTTGTCTCACTCAACATGATTCACTCTAGATTCATCCACTTCCCTGTAAATGCCATTATTTTATTTGTCTGTTGGCTGTGTAGAATTGATATATATATATATATATATATATATAATTTTCTGCATTTGCTGTATCCATTCATCTGCAATAGGGCATCTGGATTATTTCCATTGCTTGGCTATTGTGAATAGTGTAGAGATGAACATAGCTGAGCAGGTGTCCTTATCATATCCTGGGTTATGATGTTCAGGATAAATGCCCAGGAGTGGTATGGAGGGATCATAGGGAAGATCAATTTTCAGTTCTTTAAGAAACCTCCACACTGCTTTCCAGAGTGGCTGAACTTGCTTACAATCCCACCAGCAGTGCAACAGGGTTCCTTTTTCTCCACAACCCCGCAAGAATTTGTCATTGTCTGAGTTCAAGTTTTTTGACAAAACATCAAACCTTACAGGAGACACAAGTTGCTAGTTCTTTAAAAATGGAATTTTACTAATGGAAGACATGTGCTAGGTAAATAAGATCTATAAGGAAACTATAGTTTAGAGTTATGTGTTTATTTGGTGCTGAAAATGATACCATTGGACAAGTTTTTGTTTTAAAAATTTTAAATGGGAGAATATGTTAATCAAATACACAAAGCACATGAGATATTTATACTAGAATTGTGAATCATATCATTGTAATGTCATTTTCTTTTGTGTGGTGATTTCGCCAACATTCAAAATATGACATAAGAAAGAAAGTTTTACTAAATCATTTTTTGCAGAGTTAAACATTCAGTTAGAGAGCAATCAAGAAATGAATTCAATTTATTTAATTAATTTATTATCTGTTGAATTATTTAGCAATTATGGGCAAATAATCTCATAATACACTATATTAAGTTTAAATTAATAAGAGACAATAAATAGTAGGGATTTATTTATTCATTTTTATGCTGCTCCTGAGACTTAAACTAAGGACCAGGCCACTATCTGTACTTTTGCTCAAGATTAGTGCTCTATTACTTGAGCCACAGCACTTTTTCTTTTTCTTTTTTTTTGCCATTCCTGGGCTCAGGGCCTGAGCACTATCCTTGGACTTTCTCGAGGCTAGAGCTCTACCGCTTGAGCCTCAGCACCATTTCCGGCTTTTTTCTATGTATGTGGTACTAAGGAATCGAACCCAGGTCTTCATGCATGCTAGGCAAGCACTCTACCACTAAGCCAAACTCCAGGCCCCACCACAGCACTTTTTCTATCTATTTTGGTGGTTAATTAAAGATTAGGATGTCACAGACTTTCCTCCTTGCACTGGCTTTGAACCATGGTCCTCAGATCACAGCATCCTGAGTAGTAGAATGACAGGCATGAGCCACTGACACCTGTGCTAGGGATTTATTTGTAAACGTAGACTTTAGTAACAAAATGTACATGTGGCAGAAGTTTACTTGTTTACTGTCTTCCTATGCACAATTCTTTTAAAGAGAATTTTGTTGATTTCAGAAAAGGCAGAATTGGATATAGTTTTTTTTCTATTCTATACTCAGATGAAATATAAATATAAATAACAGCAATGACAACATTGAAAACTATTGCTTTCAGGATGTAGGATAATTGCAAAAATCCCCCAGTTGTTTTCACCCATATACATGTAAGTGTGAGCCATTACTCGCGCACTGAAATAATACCTTCACAAGAGGTAGGACAGGTAGCTGAGAGAGCACAGTGCCTAGCTTGATATAATAAAAAGAGGCAGAAAAGAAAGCATTGAAGTTGTCATGCTTCTGGCAATTATAAAGAGAAAGATCTCCCAATAAAGGAATAGGGAATTAACAGGTATTTTATAATAGAACCCCAAACGTCCAGTACTTCATTGTGAAAACTGCTGCAAGCCTTGGTCACAGATAATACTTTAGAAAAATTGATGAACTACATGATTTATGACCTTCGTCAACCCTTCCCAAACTCAATTAATAGTGTCAAAACAAGACCCTTCCATGGGGAGAAGGACACAAAAGCAATATAGATTTAGAGTTCATTTTGAGGTTCTGTAAGATTCGATGACAATCAAAAATCATAATTTGACACTCAAGCCTGAGATCTGCATGGAGATTCTAAAACTGTCCTTGCATGAGGCAGAGACTTTCATGGTGGTGGAAAGATTGAAACTGTGGGCTATATTGTTGCCAGTCTGATAGAATTGAAGTTGATTCTTTCTTGACTTTCTTCAATCTCTCCTCTCCTCTCCTCTCCTCTCCTCTCCTCTCCTCTCCTCTCCTCTCCTCTCCTCTCCTCTCCTCTCCTCTCCTCCCCTCCCCTCCCCTGCCCTCCCCTGCCCTCCCCTCCCCTCCCCTCCCCTCCCCTCCCCTCCCCTCCCCCTCCCTCCCTCCCTCCCTCCCTCCCTCCCTCCCTCCCTCCCTCCCTCCCTCCCTCCCTCCTCTCTCTCTCTCATCTCTCTCTCTCTCTCTCTCTCTCTCTCTCTCTCTCTCTCTCTCTCTCTCTCTCTCTCTCTCGTTCTTGGAATTTCTCAAGGCTAGTGTTCTGCCACTTGAGCTACAGGACCACTTTCAGCTTTTTTCTTTGTGTGTGGAACTGAGGAACCGAATCTGGGTCTTCCTGCTTCGTGCGTGCTAGGCAAGCACTCTACCACTAGGCCAATCTCCTTGCCTCTTTCTTGGCTTTCTTGATTGAAAATTCTTGTAGCTCTGAGAATGGGGAGTGAGCCAGATTAATCACACAGCCTTAATGTCATCCAAGTGAGAAGAATGTAAAAGAATTGATCTAGGGCAACATAGATAACTTCAAGAAAAGACAGAGAAATGATTCAATACCCTAACAGGAAAACTTAAGAGATAGTTGGTAGCAACCTATAAAGAAATAGAAATCCTAAAATTGAAATACATTCTAAGCAAATTATAGTAACAGAGGTATAATAGCAAGGTAATCCTAACACAAGATTTAACTTGAAAAAGATTATTTGAAAATGCAGAATTTGAGGAGAAAATGTAAGTATGAATGAATGGAAAGAATGTAGGAAGCTTTAAAGAACTTAATGTTTATATTAAAGGGACAAGCATTGGATTCAAGAGGGAATTCAGAGTGTCAAATAAATGGAAAGTTTACTCCAGGAAACTGTTATAGAAAACTTCCCAAGTATAGAAAAGGTTACGACTATAGGAGGATCAATTAATGCCAGTCAGAAGAATTCCACCGAGCCTATTGCTAAATATCCTAAACTTCCATCTAAAGAACTAAAAACGTAAGAACAAACCAAACCTCAAATTAGTAGAGGAAAATAAATAATTGTTATCACATCAGAAATTAGAAACTAAAATTAAAATCGAAAGAACAACAAAAACAAGAGCTACTTCTCTGAAAACCTAACAAATTCCTGCAAAGAAAGCCACAGACCTGATGGCTTCACTGGTTAAGTTTTACGAAACATTTAAAAAAGAAATGATGGCAAATACTGAAGAAATAATTCTTGCAAACACTTGAGATCACACTACCCTGATGCTAAAACCAGAGAAAGGCAGAAACACACAAGGAAACTAAAGGTTAATATCCTTGATAAACAGATATATAAATTCTCAACTGTGATACTAGCAAACCAATTGTAACACCATAAAAGAATTATTCACCGTGGTCAAGTGTGGTTCATCTTAGGAATGCAAGGGCGATCAGCATACACAAGTCAATAAATATAATAGAGTAATCAACAAAATGAAAGAGAAATCTTCTAAGATCATCACAACTGATGATAAAAAGCATTTCATAAGATTCTAGACCACCTTGTACTTAAAAACCCTAAACAGAGGAGGCATAGATGGAATCAATCATAACATAACAACATATATAATAAGACAACAGCTAACATTTTCTGCAAGGAAAATTGTGAAAGCTCTAGTAATAAAAATAGAATGATATCAGCATAAGCATCATATGTACACATTAATGAAACAAGATGAATTCTAGATCCAAATTCATATAACTGCACTCAACTGAGTTTGACAAACTGCCAAAATTTGTGCTGGGGGAAATAATAGTTTGAGGATACATATCGAAATGCAAAAGAAAATTAAAATCCAGACCTCGCTTAACTCACAAATATTAATTCAAAATTAGTAAAAGCCCTGTCTCATTTTGGCAAATATTAGTAAAAAAATATAGGGGAGGTTGCTTTAAGACATTGGAATAACCAAGAGTTTTGATGTAATAAAATAAATGATAGAATCACATCAAATCCAAAGGGAAATAAATAATCAGCAGAGAGGAAAAGACAACAGATAGTACTGATAAAATTATTTGAAAGTAAAATGTGACAAAAGATTAATATCCAAAAGTACTCCAAAAATTCAACAGGAAAAGAAATCTCATTTGATTAATAATTCGGCAGTAGACTTATATGGACCATGCACAAAAGACTACAACAGATCAACTGGCATATTGCATGAAATAGCAATCAAAATCACTAATTATCAGAGCATTGTGATCAAAATCAAAATTATACACCATGCCACTCCAGAATCATATTTACCAAAGACAAAATAAACAATGAAAGAGAAGATGCAGAGGGAAAATACCCTTGCACAACATTGGGAAGAATGTAAATTGGTACCATCACTGTTGAAAACAGAATGGAGATATTTTGTTCTTTTTTAAATTAAAATAGTATTTATGTATGATCCAGAGATTCCACTAGTGGGTTTGTAATCAAAGAAAACACAATCAATGTGTTTAAGAGACATCTATAATACAGTATTTATGGCAGCATTTTTCATTGTAGTCAAGAAATGGACACAATCAAGTATCTATCAGGAGATAAATGAGTAAAGACAAGGTTTTGTGTGCAAATACACCATTCACTCGCAAAGGGGAAGGAAATTCTATGTTTGTAATACTACATATGAAGACAGGCATCAGTCTGCTAAGTGAAATGCACTAAATAGAAGAGTTTATGTACCATGTGATCTCAATTACCCATGGAATTTTGGGATGTTTGGTGCAATATAAGCTGAGTGAAGCAGTGTTTACTTGAGACTGAGTATGGGAGAAAGAATGGTCATGAAAATGTAGTTATCAGAACAAACAAACCCAAAACTCACCGACATCAGAGGGATTTTTTTTAGTCATATGTTTTCTTGCCGTTCAGACTGCTGAAAGTTTGCAGTGAATGTACCTCATTAACTCTGAGCTTATCTATGTATTTTTTTTCACGCAGGGTAAAAGAGGACAATCAGTTCTGGCCACTATCTTCTTGGCCATATGGTAGATGGTAGGGTATGGCATCTTATCCCTACTTCCCAGGTGATGGACATATCTGAATTTGGAGGCCAGTATGACACATGGTTGATGGGTTACTAACCTATCAGTCCGGTGTCTGGGATGGGGAGTTTCCTGTGACACTGACTCCCGAGCTGACCCTTTTTAGGGCCACTAGGCCAAGCTACATGTCTCCTTGTTTGTGTCCTATGTCTGATTTCCTGGTTCTTCTCTGGTCACCATGTCATCCCAATTCAGCTCTTCCTTGGAGCAGAATTGGTTTGTTGGTATTGTTTTTGCTCTTTCTTTCTTCTCTGGCCTTCATGGCTCAGTATCCTAACTGTGTTAAATGTATTTATTGTCTGCTGGTCTTTAAGACAGGAATCCACCATGCAATCACTGACCTTTTAGTAAAGGCTCTAAGATTTGACCTCTTAAAATGTGGTTTCTCTGTTTTTTCACCTTACCACTTGAGCTATATCCTCAATCAATGCTTTGTCTATTGTTTTGATTAGTTAGCAAAATATCTCAAAACTGTTGATGTTGAATTTCTGTTATTTCCTCTATGACCCAGCTGTGACAGAAATATATTATTTGAGCCACTGAAGAAACCCTTCTTTTTTGTGTGTGAACTTTTGCCATTTTTGTACTCAGAAGAAGACACATCTTTACAAAATTCAACAAAAGGAGTAAAAAGGATAAAATAGTAATTTCTTTCAGAAATTAATAATGTGTTGTATTGATAATATGTTGTGATGCTCTGTCACTCCAGGAGCTCCTGGACCTCTCACTGTTTACTATGGCCCCACAGAGAGACTCTATCTGGTGATTTTCTTTGTCACTAGCCAGCCTATGTTTTTTGCCACAGATACCTTCATACCTTTACTGGCTTGTAAGTAAAGCTATTTCCATGCAAACTTCACAGCAGGCATTCAGGTACCTTCAAGCTTCAAACTCTAAAAGTAACTGGATCAAGGACCCCAGGGAAACTTTAAAGCCATGATGAAAATATTTCCTGGACCAATTAACACAAATTGCTGACTATATAGACACATCAAAACCTTTAGACAAAGCCAGAATGAGGAACGTATTAAAGCATAAATTCCCAATTCCAGATTCAATGTTGAATATTTAAGAAAGTTCTATGGTTGATTCCGTTGGATATATACATATGGTAATTCAACTCAAGTATTCCTCATTACTACTAGTGGGGCTTTAAACAAGTCATGTGAGAGGTTTTTTACTCTGCCTTCCAGGTGTATGCATAAAAATATTTTAAAGTAATGGTTCTGTATCTATATTTAAATATTAGCACTTTAAAAAATCAAAAGTGGAATACTGATCTTAGGAGAATTTCTCTTTTTATTCAATAGCCTTATTCTAAAAAGCATTCAAAATAATTAACTTTCTGGTGTTATTGAAATGACTACTCTTTAAGATTTCTGCTCTACAATATCTTAACAAATGCTCAGACACCTGTTTTAAATCCTATTCTTAAGGAAGAAGTTATCTCCTTATTAATTTTAGGAATTATTTTAGCTTCTGTGAAATTATACCTGACTTTTTAAATTGTTTTACTTTTCCTGTTATCATTGTATTCAATCAAGTATTTCTCTTACTTCATTTAAATAAAATTCCAGCAAACCACAAAAATAGGGAAAAGAGCACAATTATGAGCAATTCATTTAAATGTAAGCACACACAGCATCAGAAATGTATTCATAAGCAAAAACAATTCCTCTCATTTCAAATGACGTTGTTGGAAATTTAAAGTTTTATTCCTTTACTAGATAGATAAATAAATATGGTTTCCTTCACTTAGTATTAAGAGCTTTTCTTGGGCAAGAAATACAGAGGTTAACAAAATGAAGTTAGCCATTATTGAACCAGAAAAATATCAGATTCGAAGTAAAATATGAAGTCTTCATTTACTCAGAACTGCTTGTGGTTTTCTCTGCTAAATGTTGATTTTCCTGTTTTATTTTTCTGAATACTGCATTTACTTCTATGGCCAGGCCATCAATGCCTCTACCTTGTATTCTATAGCAATGATTTTATAGTAATTTTCAGCTTCTTTAATCCTGTCTATTCAGCAGTTTCCTTGAACTACTGTCTGTCACGAGTGCCTTCCCTTTCCCATCTCACCTGCAATACAAACCATATTGTTCTCTTGTTTTCTTATTCAAGTCACTTTCAGTTGTTTGCAGGATAAAGTACAATCCCTTTAAACGTTAAACCAATTAACTTGGAAAAGCCAATTTTAATAATTTTGTCTAATATATGTTGGAATATATTTATTTTCCCACAACAATGGCCCATCTAGTAATAGTGCTCTCTCTCTCTGTCTCCCTCTGTCTCTGTCTCTCTCTGTTTCTGTCTCTCCGTCTCTGTCTCTCTGTCTCTGTCTCTCTCTCTCTCTCCTTCCATCTCCCTCCTTCTGCCTATTTATGTTATCTTCCCATTCCCTTTTCTCTTTTATATCTATCTGAATCATCCTAACAATGACTACCAATTCTGCATTTGAAATATATACTCTAGGTTTTGTTTTACTTGGTGGAGTAGCTCAAAAAGATGACAAATCGAGAATGAAAGGTGGAAAGATAAATGGTCAAGGTACATGAACATTATGTTAACTAACAAATGGTCTTAGCTATTACTGAACGTGCCTCCAAGGAGAGCAATGAGCATAATCGAATTATATAGACTTTCAAAGAATTATTGTAATAAATCCCATAGCTAAGTGCCCACTCGAATCCAGGTACTGTCTTAGTCAACACAGGAGAAGGGAGACACAGCCTTAGTTGCCAGGCTCTTCCTTCCTGCTGGTCTTGTTTATTTATGAATGTCCTCACAAAGGACTCGGTTCTGTTTTCATGGAAAGCTTTATACTATATGTACAGGACAGAATGCAATGGCTAGGGGAGATCTGAGACTTCTGGAAAGTCTGTTGAATAAATCATAGTATTTTTTAGCTTCCGTACTGCTTTCATCTCAGGATCTACAGCACTCTAAAGTACAAGTCAAACTTCGGAGTACCTGTTTTCTGTGCTTATAGGTGCACTTTTGTTGAGATTTACTAAGAAGCAAATTGAGGGATCATAGACTGCCAACAAGTTATCTTGAACATGAAGACTAGACAAAGCATCACCCTTTTGGCTGTAACAGGTAGTCACATTACTGCTTCAGGGCTGCAGCATGGAACAGATGCCGTCGTTTACCAGTGGCAATTTCTTGTGGCACCTAAGAAATTGGGAGCTTACCCTGCAAGTAAAGGACAGGTTGAGCGCTGGTACACTGACAGGGTACTGGGGAAGGCAGATAGAGCTTTTTGGTTCTATTTTCTTTTTAAAAAGACAACAGAAAACAATGAACAACAACATTATATGGCTCTTGCAGTTAGCCCCTGTGTTGGGTCCTTAGTAATCGACTAATCTGCATCATTAATTCAACTTTGGATAAAAAGAATGAGAAACAGTTGAAATGGAGTTTTGAAAAAGATCTGATAGAATAAAAAAAGAACTGGATGGTACTGAAACATGAATCTACCTAGTGTTTTGGAATTGTATATTAAACACATAAACTGATGAGGCCTTCAGAGCAAACAGTTTTCTGAATAAACATATTCATCCCTTTGGCCAATAAAGACCTCCGTGCCATGAATAAAATAAAAGTTAGGAACCACCAGTTAGGTCCTGGCCCCTGGTAAGCATTCTTTCACCTTAGCTTTATAAACCATTGCTCGATGTCTCTGCGTTCACCAGCTTCCCCATCAAGCATCTTTAGGCATTAAACTTGCTGCCTTCCACCTTAGTAGCTCCATTTCCTTGATTCCAGGTACTTCATTCTTTGTTCTGCTGCCATTTGTTTTCCCAATGACTCCTTACACATGCATGGGACATACATTAAACATATCTCTTCATAAAGTGCCCTTTAGTGAGCACTAATCAGGTGCAAAGGATTCTGCTAGGTGCTAGAAATCAGTAGTGAGCAGCACATTGCGTTTTTGCAATTTCTATGTTAATGGGAAATAAGCTGAAGTTTTTTTTTTTACAAAATGATTAGTGTAAACATAGAAAAAAATGTGTGATGGAAAATAACGGCTTCTTTTCTAGTGCCTCATAATCATTATCCTAGAGGAGATGACTTCTAGACTTAATCCATGGTGTTTGAATAGAAAGGGCTACAGGGTGGGTGAAAGAGGGAGACAACCCAGACAGACACGTTGTGTAAAATTCTGAATTAAGATGGAATTATTTGATCTGTGTAGGCCAATTTCTGTTCACTGAAGAACATGTCATGCGAAAGGAGGGCTTGGCCATATAGCCTTAAAGCACAAAGATCTGGGGGGAATAGGGAGATATTATACTAAAAACAAAATAAATTTGAAATAAATATGTAAAGAATTGCATGTGCATAGACATACGTGCATATAGACAGATAGATTGATTGATGAATGCAACTGCTGTTTAATATTTGGTAAGATCTAGAAAGTTTGTGTAAAGACTGAGGGGTTCTGCATGACTGTTCTTATATAGAAAATTAACCCTTTAGTCTGCTTCTCCCTGATGTACACAAGACTACTTTTCATAGAGTGTAGATACCATACCTAATCTAAGAATAATAAAAATCAGGCAGCATAATTTCCTTTATGATACATTTATTTGTGAAAGGTATATGTGTATGTGTGTTTGTGTCTGTTCTCTGTGTGTGAAAGCATGGAAAATCAAGAAAGATGGCTGTCTTAATGTCTATGAGTAGTGCTTGAATAGAGACAGAAAGGAAGTGTCAGGAAAAGAGGTATGAATGAGATCCATACTCATGACTTCTATGAAGAAGAAATAGTAGGAAGAGATTTTCTGGAAAGAACATAGGCAGACAGGTTAGCTGAGATCACGTTTATAAATTGAAATCCATGTATGTATATAAAATTATATTAATATAATCTGTTGCTGGTATATTCAAGTCTATTGAAAATATTTTCCATATTATCATAGGCAAATTGTCTGGAGGGTAAAATCATATATGTTATGAATTTTCTACAAACTAACAAACATTTTTACAGGAAAATTTACCAAGTTATAACCCTTAACCTTCTGTATCTCAATCTTATAAACATCTCAAAACTATTTATCTAATGTTATCTCTGCGATTATAATGAATTTCACAGAAACTTTGTGTAATCATTTTTATGAGGAAAAGGTGTGAAATTGACTTAAAAGGTTAAGATTTTATTACAAAATAAAAACTAATTCAGATGTTACAACTTTGTCAAAATATTTCTTTTCTTTCAATGTCAAATAGAACTGTATAGGTTCACAGATAACATTTTATGAAAAGAAAAGGTCATAATAACAAAAAATCAGAGTTTGAATAAAAATTATTGCAAACTTAAGGCAAGTTTTGCATTAAAGAAATTTACACACAGCTCTAAAATACTGAACTTTCTTTTTATATATGTTTTTCCCGCTATAAGGATGTGGTTGAGATTTGGTGCCTAAATAGCCTAAATTTTGCCTAGAAATGCAGATTGCTGGTTTTCTTACTGTCTTCAAAATCTTTGGTCTTTCCATTTCTGCTATGTGTAAATATGACAAAACAGGAAGGAGAAAATATTGTTTTCATTACTTTTAGATGATGTACATTAACTCAAATACTCAAGTAATTTCTGGAACTTCAGAACTTTGGCAATACTAGTAGCCAAAATTGAATGCAGAAAGAATTCTTGAACTTTCTCATAATGAAAGGTATTATTTGCAAAGGCTTTTAAAAATTTTTCAGGTATATCTCAAATGAAAACACAAATATTCACATATATGTATTTTGGACAAGCAACTATGAAAATGATACCAAGGTTTAAAGGAACATGTATTAAAACAAAGCTGAGGGCAGGGAGTTTGGCCTAGTGGTAGAATGCTTGCCTAGCTTGTATGAACACCAGGTTAGATTCCTGGGTACCACATACATAGAAAAAGTCAGAAGTGGTGCTGTGGCTCAAGTGGTAGAGCTCTAGCCTTGAGAAAGACCAAGGATAGTACTTAGTTCCTGAGTTCAAGCACCAGGACTGGAAAAAAACTGGCTTATTTGTAGTTTATTCCCAATGATGAATATTAAATGTGTCCAGGAGTTGATATAATATGGATATTATATCTGATTGCTTTTATTTGTTGATTCTTTTGGTCATTCAAAAATGTCTATAGTATGACCCAGCCATACCACTCCTGGGCTTCTACCCTGAGCATCATAACCCAGGATGTGATAGGGACACCTGCACAGCCATGTTCATCGCTGCACTATTCACAACATCCAAGCGATGGAAACACCGTACTATAGATGAATGGATACAAAAATGTGGAATTTTACATAGCCAACAGACAAGGTAAAATAATGTCATTTGCTGGGAAGTGGATAAAACTAGAATCAATCATGTTGAGTGAGATAAGTCAAGAACAAATTATCAAAAAGCATATGGTCTCCTTGATATGTGGATATTAGATCCAAAGAGCACAATACTCAGACACTCAAGGTCATTGACATGATCTTGGAGATATAAATATAACTACATAGATATAAAAATCTATGATGAGCTATATAATCTATAGACAAAATATTTTATACATTGATATATATCAATGACATACAAACTCATAGCTTAATTTTAATTTTGTTCTTAAACTTATATACCAGTGATTGCTTATGGACATCTCATTCTTGAATATTTATTTGTTAATCTTGACATTTGAAATATGATGCAAAAATCAGTGTTAATAAAATCTTTAAAAAAATGTCTACAGTAGGAGCCAGGAGTTTGGCCTAGTGGTAGAGTGCTTGCCTAGCATGCACAAAGACCCAGGTTCCATTCCTTGATACCAGATACATAGAAAAAGGCAGAAGTGGTGCTGTGGCACAAGTGGTAGAGCTCTGGCCTTGAGAAAGCCCAAGGAGAGTGCTCAGGCCCTGAGTTCAAGGCCCAGGACTGGCAAAAAATATGTCGACAGTAAAAGTTCACCAGGTTGAAAAACTTTTAGAGAAACAGAGTTAGTTGAGTTTAGATAACAAATCTGAGTATTTATTTATTGTAATCCTAGGTCACATGAACAAATAAAAAAACAGAATTTCTCAAAACATATATATATATATTATTTTGCATGTAATCAAACATACTCCTAGAATATAATAAATATCTACTCAGAGCATTTGCATGCCAAAAAGAAAGGTATCTTAGCAAGGTATCCTAAGCCTTAGCACACAGCCTTACTTTCCAAAGTTCCCTAGGATTCTCTCAATGGAACTATGTACTTTGCCATGGACCATACCAGCATATAGAAATCCTCAATGTAGTAACCTTTCTAAGTCATAAGGATACAGAGGAAAACCTGTTCTTCTGATGTCTCGAGTGCCTTATTTTTAAGTTCTATCTCTTTCTTTTTTTCTCTCAATCCCTACCTCTGTCTCTCCATCTCTGTCTCTCTTGTCTCTGTCTCTCTCTCTGGTTCTCTGTCTCTGGTCTCTGTCTTTCTATCTCTCATGTTTGCTCACTCACTCTCACTCTTTTTCTGCATTTCTGCCTGTCTCTTTGTCAACCCATATGTGTAGTCATCATTAAGAGCTCCTGGTTCTAACCATGGCTTTTCCTCATAGTTTTATGTTCCAATAGTTGTCTGATTACCAACTCCCTCTATCTTAGAATTGTATGTATACCCTAGTATTTATGTGCCTTTAAATACCTTATTTTGTAAATACTGCGACATTCTTATAAATAATATGTCACAGAACATAAAACTACGGGGAAAAGCCATGGATAAAACCAGGCTTACACCTTATCCACTGAAAATTAAGGACAGTAATTATGGTTTTTTTGTATAGGGAAGTACTATTCCCATTAAAAATTTCAATAACTCCTAATGCTAAGTAATGACAGATGAGATCTTTTCCTAAAGTACAGAGTAGATCCACTTACACTCCCTTTTTGTAGTTGTTTTGAGTAGCTGTTGAGGTATACAGGCTCTTTGTAAAATCTGACTTACAGAAGCACAGTTTACATTAGTAGCTTAAGAAGCACATGAAGTTCTTCCATATACTTAGAGATTTTAGGCCAAACACCAAATGATGAATTATAAATGTTGAGCATTAACATCTACTCTGCAAATTGCATTTGGATGCTTTTCAGCATAGGAACTAGAAATTGTAATTCACTAGTCTACTTGCAGATTTGAGTTAATCTTCTTACAAAGTATATTTACATGCCAACTTAATAAACTGGAATTAGAACATTTGTAAGAGTTGCTATATGAACAAAATACTGATTATATAAGATGGTGTGCTTTGTTATTGATAGTTTTTTGATTGGAAGAATGAACATTTCTTGTGCAGTGAAAATGTATTCGGGTATACATCATCATATTTTCTCCCTAAATAGTCTCGGATGCTATGCTTCTATTTTCCCCCAGTTGTTAACTAAGGTAGCTTTAATTATTTACAAATTGTTGCTATGCATCAATTTCATTGCATGGTAAATCTTACAGTCAGTGTGCATGAAACAATGGAGATAGTGTCATGAATAAAATTAGCAAAACCTGTTTTGGGGTCGGGAGTGTTGCCTAGTGGTAGAGTACTCATGGAGCACGAATGAAGCCCTAGGTTTGATTCTTTATGACCACATACACAGAAAAAGCTAGAAGTGTCCCTGTGGCTCAAGTGGCAGAGAGCTAGCCTTGAGCAAACAAAAGTGTCTATGAACAGTGCCCCAGCCCTGAATTCAAGACCCAGAACTGATAGAGAGAAAGAAAGAAAGCAAGAAAGAAAAGATGACTATCACTATTGAAATCATACAAGAAAAATTTCTGATATGAAACAAAATTTATTATTCTAACTTCCTACAAGTAATGAATAAAGCAATATATGACATTTTGTTATTAATAGAACATATAATTTTTAAAAATATGAATATTATATATGTATAAAATAGTCTGATGTAAAAGAAAAGGAATACATGGTACATTTTTGCTTTCATTTGAGTGAAGCCCTCTCATTTTAGTACAGTGACACTTAGAATCATGCTGCCCCAGATAATATGTATGAAAAGTAGACTTATCCTCTATTTACTGGAGTGTTAATTTATACAGGAAGTCTAGGCAGGGTTAGAATACAAAAAATTATTGCAAGTACGTATAAGGAATTTGGTACATGATTCCTTATGAAGACTTTAGTGGAAACATAAAATCCTCCAAACCCAAGTTTCTTTTTCTTTAAATTAAGGACATAAACAGATGTAAATTTTTTGAGGTTTTTGAAAGCATTCTCTCAGAACAGTGCTATTGAATAAAGATACACATGTTCAGTATACATCAAAGCATTAGTTTGTTAAGGAGGATGTTCTAAAATCTCTTATTTGTGATGTAACACCCTATCCATATAATTAGAGAAGGCAAACTAGCAGGTCAGAATCTTTCTAAGTCAATTTGTTTTTCTTATTGTAGGCACTTAACCTAAATCATGTGTTGAAACAGAATTTACAATTAGAATGCAGATGCAAAATTCATATTTGTAGAATTTATACTGTTGATTTGGAAGCCAGATTTGAGAGGGGATTCTTTGGATTCTAACAGTTCTAAATCTCGGGGGTATCTGCAGAATGGAAATACCCCTTGATAAGGAAGCTGTGAACAATTGCATTCTGGGGAGCTTATCATTATAGTGAAATAATTTGTTACCTAAGACCGTAGAGTGAGTACTGGTCCAAGGGTCAGGAGCTATGTAGTTGTTAGTTTACATATCTGAGATATTTAATAGTTCTTTTATTTTAATTACCTAGGTTTTATATCACTCCTATGTTAAAATATTTCTGGATATTATATTTTTATTATTTGATTTCAACGGTCTAGTTTTACCTCTTTTCTCTAAACATATATAATAACCTATATTAATTTTGCATATTATTTTCTTATTATTAATATTATAGTTAAACTACTCATTTTCCTATGGATAAAAATATGTAAGACAATAGCTAAAACCTTTCTTTAGACTCTCCACTATTAAATATTATAGAAATTGGAAGTTCCTTTGCTTCAGGAATTTTCAGTGCACCTATATCCCCTAGAAGTGATAGGATTTTTGCTCTCCAAACTTAATTGCTACCTTTGTAAGAAAATATTTATTGTTAGGCCAGTTGTGTGGTCTAGTGGTAGAGTGCTTGCCTAGCATGCATGAAGCCCTGTGTTCAAATTCCTCAGTATCACATACACAAAAAAAGCCAGAAGTGGTGCTGAGGCTCAAGTAATAGAGCTCTAGCCTTGTGAAAGCTCAGGACAGTGCATAGGCCCAGAATTCAAGTCCTGGGACTGGCAAAGAAAAAAGGAGGAAGAAAGAAAGGAAGAGAGAGAGAGAGAGAGAGAGAGAGAGAGAGAGAGAGAGAGAGAGAGAGAGAGAGAGAGAGAGAGAGAGAGAGAGAGAGAGAGAGAGAGAGAGAGAGAGAGAGAGAGAGAGAGAGAGAGAGAGAGAGACTGGGCATGGTGGCTCAGCCTGTAATCCTAGCTATTCAGGAGGCTGAGATCTGAAGATCAGGGTTCAAAGCCAGCCTGGGCACAAAAGGACCTGAAACTCTTATCTCCAGTTAACCTCTAGAAAACAGGAAGTGGGGCTTGGCTCAAGGGTAGAGTGGTAGCCTTGAGCTGAAAAGCTCAGGGACAGTGCCCAGTCTGAGTGTCTGAGTTTAAGCCCCATAAACCACAAAAGAAAGCAAGGAAGGAAAGAGGGAAGGAAGGAAGGAAGGAAGGAAGGAAGGAAGGAAGGAAGGAAGGAAGGAAGGAAGGAAGGAAGGAAGGAAGCATTTTTAAGGTTAACAGATATTTAAAAAGGTTTTAAAAACATTAGACCCATGATAGTCTTATGATTTATTTTCATGTTTCTTCACTTCATACTCATCAAAATGGAAGTTTTATGCTTACAATTTGCACAGATCTGAATTACCTATTGTTTGACCTGGTATTTCTCTAGCAATGAGTGAGAGTTTAGTTTTTTGAATATACTGGTTATTTTAACTCTTTTTGTAATAAATTCCATAGTTCTTAGTAAATTCTGTTAAAAATTTTAACTTTGCCATTTACTATATTTACAAGGTGAATGTTGGCAACAGAGATATTGAAAACTATTCTTAAATGTGAGTGAATCAGGTGAACAAAAAGCTGAAGGGTGTGAGGGACAAAGGCTAATTTGTACAAATAGTTAATATAGTAAAGAGAATCATCTACCAGACACCAGTGTCTCATACCTGTAATCCTAGCTTCACAGGTGATCTGAGGATTACAGGTCAAAGCCAGCCCAGGGCTTTATACAAAAGTTCATGGGACTCTTATCTCTAATTAATCACCAGAAAACCAGAAAAGGAGCTGTGACTAAAAGGGGTAGAGTCCTAGCCTTGAGCAAAAACAGCCTAGGAACAGTCCCAAGGCCCAGAGATCAAGTTCCTCTACTAACAAAAAAAGGAAAAGAAAAGAAAGAAAACAATTAAAAAATATATAATCCATTCAATCTGTCAGAGGCAGGAGAGAGAGGTGTTCCAAAGTCAAGAATTTTCCATCTCTATCATTAGGACTAATATCACTCATCTCACTTCTTGCTCAGTTTACCCAGATGATAAACTGTTGGGTTTTAGTTATGCAGGCTGCTTTAAAAATATGCCTTTTTCAGTCCAAAAGTAGCAGTTATAACTCCAAAACAAATGACACTACTCTCTGGGGTTCTTTATAATTTTTGCCATTTCCTGGCAAGTAAAATAGATGAAATTCTTTCATGACACTCAATAAATGCTTTGAGTTCAGATTTCTCCCATATTACTTGCCTAGAATTAATTCTCTTGTTTTCTCCTGTATCAAACATTGTCTTCTAAAACAAAGAATTGTTTGTGGATCTTGAAAATTTTCATGGTCTCACATCATTTATTACTGCCCATTCGTCCTAATATTTCTTTGATTTCTCCCTAAAAACAAACAAAAAGGCCTTCTCTGAATTTCTGGTCAATTATTACCTGGAGTCTGAAAACAATCTAGTATGCCTTTGCTGATTTTTGGTCTTCTCTTCACCTTGCTTTGAAATGTGCAACTTCTACTATTATGGCTGATGATGTATCAACATTGCAGTTACTGGCTTGCACATCTATTTTTCTCCTTCATATGCATTCATTTGCATTAATCATTACATCTTTTGTATAAGGAAAATATGTGTCTCACTTTGTATTTCCTTGAAGCAAAACTTAAGAGGAGAATTCATGCACAATGAATTCCCTGGGGTAGACCAATAAGACAGTGAGGGAGACAGGACAAGGAAGATGAGGAAGCTAGATAATCAAGTGCTCTCTGTATAAAATCCCAGCAAGAGTGGGCTTCAGCTTGATTCTACAGAAAAGCTTTGTGTGTCAACTAAGCCTTAGAGCAATTATTACCCAGGCAACAAATCAGGGTCTTTCTTACATCTGTATCTGTCAGTCACTGGTTAGTGGAGGCCTGGGGAAAATGTAAACTCCCAGGCACTTTCAGCCCCTTTGAAGTGAGGGCCAAGTAGCTCCAGTAGCTGAACAGCAATGCTCCAAAGAAAAATCTGACATAGGCATTAAATAAATTTTGAATAGTTGGCTGGATAAATGATAAATTATGGAAGGTGAGGCTGCTAAAAAGACTGCAGGGAAGGGTTGCAGACTTTTGGTGAAAGCAGTGACACACTCCATGTGATAAAATAAAGAAATTTTGTTAGAGGTTTTATGTAGACTAGGTGACTGAAAGGAACTTCATTTAAAAGGAGGAATATCATTTATGAAACAAAATTGCCAGGGTAGGGAAACCTGGTTCAGACATGGAAGCAGCAGCAATGGAAGATAATATGTGCTTTGGATTTATATTGGAAATAACATTCATATTGAGTGCCAAGTATACCTGGACAGTGAATTGATCACTGCTTTAAGTGAAGGAAAAGGAATTGTTGTGACTGGAAAAGGGGTACGGAAGGCTCTGTGTAAGTTGCAGTCTCTGGGTTTTTTTCCACAGTCTTGCTCCACATACTTCTGTTACCTCCCATTCTGCATCCCACAGGGACTTCATTTACACCAGTCCCCACCTTGATAGCCTTATCTTCTTTATCCTCATGTCCTACGTCTTTGGATAACATCATGAACCCAACAAATGCTGAGTGGCTTCCTTCCTTCTTACCTCTCCTCTCAGAAGGACATTCTTTCCCTCCTTACTTTCAGTTTTTAATTTTCACTTCAATAAATTCAGTCATGTCTGCTTTCCCAGAAACAAAGCAAGCAAACAAACAAACAAAAAACACTGAATGTTTCACCACTGAACCTGAGGCTCCAATGCTTAGGATATTGCAAAAATAATTGTCCATTAAACCTATTGTCTACAAACTATGTGTGAGTAAGGGATGAACCGGTAAGAAATAGGAATCTGTTGAGCTTAAAATTACATAAGTGGTGGCATAACTGACTGAGGATTTAACTTCCTCTCAAAGTAGTAGAAGAAAACTAATGTCAATAAAATAAAAAAATTCTCCAAATCAGATATAGAAATAGCTGACAGGTGTATGTAACATGACTCAGTATTGCCATATCGTGACAAAAGCAAATAAAAATGACAATAGATACCATCTCACACCTCACATGACAGTTATTATACAGACAACAAGTACTCATATTGACAAAATGTGAAGACAATAAAACATTTTTATATATTATTAGTGGAAATACAGCTTGGTAGAGTTATTATGGAAAATAGCATAGAGGTTCCAGAGAGGGACGGAGACGAAGACAGTGTCAGAGAGACAGAGAAACAGAAAGAGACAGAGAGAACCAGGAGAGAGGAGAGAACCAGCCAGAGAGGAAGCCAGCAAGGAAGCAAGGGGAATAAAAAGGAAGGAAATAAATAAGGTCATAGATCCAACAATCTTATTTCTGAGCATATATCCAAAGGAAATGAAACCAGTATCATAAAGACTTAACTGTACTACAGTGTGCTAGCATTATTCATGATAAAAAGATATGAAAATATCTTAAGTGAATAGGCAAAGAAAATATAGGTGGTATACAAGGA
Organism: Megascapheus bottae; assembly: GCF_031878675.1. Classification (NCBI taxonomy): domain Eukaryota; kingdom Metazoa; phylum Chordata; class Mammalia; order Rodentia; family Geomyidae; genus Megascapheus; species Megascapheus bottae. The sequence continues at coordinate 13,729,407 of NC_143519.1, forward strand.
AATGCTAGCCACAAAAGAGGTAGCCACTGAAATAAATATCCTTGAGTATAGATGGCACGATGTGAAGTTAAACAAGTGAAACAGAATTGAGAAAGTGTATGATCATATTTGGATATAGAATCTAAAGAAGAAAGTAGGAGCTGTCTGTCCAGGGGTGGGAGTAGAAGAAGATATTTGTCAAAGTGTACAAACTACCACTGATAATATATAAGTTCTGGTGATCTAATGCATAGCATAGGGACCATAAATACAATACTGTATTTTATAAATGGAATGAACTGATAGTTTATTGTCATTACACACAAAATGCTGTATGAGGTGAAAATCTGTAATTTAACTTATAATAAATACATTCATAAGTAAATACTTATTCATAAATAAATATTTGTATAATAATAAATAAAATATTTGTATATGTGTGTGCATTTATCTGGTTGCATACTTTACATACAATAGTACAAACAGTCGTGAAATTTATTTTATTTAAATAAATTTTTCACATTTTTAGTACCACTTAATCAATTGTTCTTCTTTTTGCATTGTTATATCTGTGGTTAACCTTTTAGAATTTTCCTTCTTTCTTATGAAATGCATTGGCTTACCTACAATGAGGACCATTCACGTTTTTCTTTAAAATTTACTTATAAGTATGACTTCTTCATCCAAATCTGGTTATTTGGGCTTGTTCTCATTCAATTGTGCTTTGAAAACATGTAACATGATATTTAATAGTTGATATTTTTCAAAACTGGCTGATCCTATCAAGCTCATTAGATTAAATTATACCTAAAAACAAAACCTATTTCACAGACAGAATTTGTTCATTAATTTAAATGAATATTTAAAGTAGGCCCATATTAAAAATGTTGATAATAGGATCTCCATCTCATCAAATGCACTCTATTGTATCTGTCTACCCTTTATCTGAATTTACAGGCTTTCACCTAGATGCTTGTTTCAGGAAACTGAATCACTTAAACACTAAGTACCACGAATCTTGAATCTTTAGCTCCTCTTCTCACTTCCCAAAATTTCTTCTTCCAGTAAAACGTCTAAGCTTTGTTGATTTTTATTTTTTCCCTGTTTTTTTCTCTTCTCTTTTCTTCTTTGTTACTTCTATTCCTCTTCCTTCTCCTCTTATTCTCCTTCCTCCTTGTTTTTTGAGACAAGTTCGTACAGTGCAAATCAGCCTGTCCTAGAATTCTAAGTCTCCTGGGTTAGCTTCCCAAAAGCTGAGATTACAAGAGCATAACCATGCCAGGAAATGTAGTCTTAAGCACCTAAATATTCTTTAATCCATCTGTTTGTTTCATTCAATATTGCAGATTCTCTGTGAAGCCCCTTCATCTGTCCTTGGAAAATCTGTTAAAATTGCCTATCTATGTCTCACCTATGTGCAGTCTTCCCAGGCTGAGTTCAGGATTATCTTAACAAAAAATTCCTTCCTGTTGTGCTCAAGCTTCAAAATCCTTAATGACTTACAAAATGCCTTCAGCATAAAGCTCAATGTGATATGCATGACTTGTTTTATGTCTGTCACTTTATTTCCCTATTATCATTGCACATTTCATTGGATATTACAGATACATCTTAGTTTCTTTCAAGCCAGGAACATTGTTTTTTTTTCAGTTCTATCTTCTCAGAGTTTATTAGTATTAGCAATTTAGTTGCTTTAAAATTAAAAATACAATTATTCCTAATTTTACTTGATTAGGTTCAAGATCAAACATAATTATGTGATTTTTTTATCCTAAAACTATCACTTTCTCTTCTTCATTTTAGATGTTAAAATTTGACTGCTAATGCAGTCAACAATATATATATATATATATATATATATCAAAACAAACAGCAGTATGTGAAGGGATGGGTCAAATGAGAATGAGAAGTTTGAAGTAAGTGTAATCAAGATGCATCACATTTTATCCAAAACTGCTTTGTTAAATGGAACTTCCTTTGTATAAAGATGATTAAAAATAATAACAAAATATAATATACTAATATAAAATGATTACACAGATCTCTAGATATGGAAATAGCTATTAACAGAAGGATTTTTGTAGCTGTCAGTTCTGATTTTGATCACTGAAACTTGCAAAAACTACTTCCTAATAAAAGCTGATATTTGTTCCTCTTAATAGTGATCCTCATAGTATAATATTTAATATCATGTTTTAGTGCCTCTTTTTCTTTCTTTCCTTTCTTAGTCCAATCTTTCTATGGATTTTATTGGCTAACTTTCAATATTAGGTAGAAAATGGAAAGGAAATGGAAATGCAGGGAAACAAGATGAGAAGCAATAAGGAGATGGTTTACTCGTCCGTGATTGTTGACAATCCAGGAGAAAACAGTGAGGATTTCCTTGCAACAATGGCACAATAACAAAGTAGTTTTTTGTTAATCAATGTCTTTATTCAAATTTATTGTGATCTGGTAGAATGTTAAATGATAGCGAGATGAATTTGGTTTTAGTTTTCCTTTAGAAGTGAATAGAATGAGAATGTAAAAACAAAGTGGAATATGAGAATTTTCACTTCTCCTGTGGGAACCACATCTATCCAGAATTTCTGGCCCTCCTACAACAGGACTTCCATCAAGGAAGCTTCTATTTATTGGACTAAGAAGAGAAGTAGGGATTTAGGCAGCCTAACATGAACTAGCACTGAGAAGCATACACAAAGAACTCAACAATAATGAGAGGAGACAATACCTGCAATAAGTTTGGCAGCACAAGTAAAATAAAAAGGGACAAACTAATAGGCATAGGCAGATTTTTTGTTGATGTTTGTTTTGTTTTGTTTTCTTAGTTTTCACTTAAACCCAGGAGAAATTTGTTTTCATTTACAAGCTTGCTGAGAAAAAGCTTTGGAGAAAATACTTGATGTTGTAGGAGTGAAAGAGAATAATGAATCAAGGAAGGCTTGTAACAAGAAAGAACTTAAAACATATAAGACATTTACTTGAAATCACAAAACACTCACAAATATCTACAATATATTATAAAATATCCAAAGAAGAGCTATCCAAAGTAAAAAGTCTATGGTCATATTCACCTCATTTTTTTGCAACTCTATTTCTCACTGATGTTTTTAAAGAAAGCATAATTCGCAGTTTAGTTTTCCAAATGTTTGGATGCAATTGTGTTTCACTTTTTGTTTGTTGTTTTTTTTTTCTCACAGTGACATTTTCTGTGACTTTGGTTCATCTAAGATATCTTTGACATTTCCCACCTCAGCTCACAAGAATCTATTACTATATTGTTAATAATTCATTTATGGTATTGGCAGTATTGTAATACCAATTTAAAGTCATATGTTATATTTATTTTTAGTAAGCTTTTAACATCAGAGTAAGTTTTGATTGACAAAAAATTGTGATTATAGTAGAGAGGTGCCCACATACTGCACACTAAATTTGTTCTATTTTATCTTCCAATACATGGTTCATTTGCTTCAATTAACAAATCAGCATTGATAGAGTATTAACTAAAACCTCTACTTTATTCATACATCTTTAGCTTTTTGATAATATCCACTTATATTTCAGGATTGATCAATACATTATATTTAACTTTCATCTTTCCTTATGTTCCTATGGCCTTGTCAGTTATATAGATCATGAAATGTACCCTCATATTTTCCTCATTGATGAGTTAAGGTTATATATATTTAGGAGAGAATGACTGTGGGAGAACCATGTCTAAAGTATACCATAGGCTAAAAATCCTGAAAATTGGAAATCTGAAACTTTCGGTCACTGACATAATATCACACATGAAAAATTATGTTCTTGATCTGGATCTTGGTCTTGAACAGCTGGTTGTCAAGTCACAGATACATTGGAATATTGTATAAAATTACTTTCAGAGGCTATAGACATAAGATGTGTATGAAGCACAGATGAATTCACTGTTTAGATGAAAGTCCTATTCACAACACTCATTGTGAATCTGCAAATGTTCTAACCCTCCCCACAAAAATCAGAAATATGAATTTCTTCTGATCCCAGGCATTTCAAGTGGGGGGTCACAGAGTACACAAAATGGAATATTGCTGTCAAATTAGCTTGATCACTTGGCTGATATAATTTTATGTATTTTATGTTAGTAATTTTATAGTGTTTAAAATGTATTTACACTTGTAATCGCCTCTGAATTCATTGTGTAATGTCTAAGGTCTGTTTGTATGTTCTTTTAGTTTTTGGCATCTAGATGTCCGATTACTTCATTTACTTTTGTTGAAGAGACAATTCTTCCTTCACTGACTTGATTAAGCATTTTGCCTCATGGTTGATTCAATTTCTTTTTTCCCCCTATTTGTAAAGATTTTAATTTGCTTATTGTTATTTTAAAGGTGATGTTCAAGGAGGTTATGATTATACAAATCTGACTGTTAATTTCTTAGTGTTAATTTCTTTTTGAACACTATCATCCCTTCCCTTTCTTTCTGTTTCTCCCTCGTGTCCCTGTTACATAGTTCATTTTCAGCATTGGGTCTAGTGATTATCACTGCTGCATTTGTACACCTTTTGTTTTGTTTCTCTATTTCTGTGACCCCTTCACCCTTCTCAAGACAGATAAACAAACAACAAGACAAAAGGAAAAAAAAATCAACAACAAAAAAAATCAAAATTTTTTCTACTTCTTGGAGTTTAGATCAGTGTTACTTTCTTTGTATGGTCACACGCATATGGTCATTATGACTGTGTGCCATATGATCCTCTGGTCTTGTGATTGCTATTCGTAATGTTCTATGTGAAGCTACATGTTGTTACTGTATCTGACTTTGGTACCTGATATATTGTATATATGTTTGCATATTTGACAACGGGAAAAACAAAATGAGTGGGAGGGGGTGAGGGGAAGGGAAAATGGGAAAAAAAAACATGGGAAGGGGTAACAATGTTCAAAAAGTAATGTACCCATTACCTGATGAATATAACTGTAACCCCTCTATATATCACCCCAACAATGAAATCAAATCAAATCAAATAAATCCTACTTCGGTCTCACTCTGTGTGAATGCCTAGAGAACTGTATAATTAATTATGTCCCAGTGTACTTTTTTTTCTTTTACCATCCATCTACAAGGAACTTGTAGATTTATAGTCACATTTTAGTTACCTCAAATGAAGGAAACCCATGCAACCTATACTTCTTTGTGTCTGACTTATTTCACTTAGTATAGTTTGAAAGTAAAATATTTTACGTTGAAAATAAAACATTATGAGAAATAGCTTTAAAAAGTATCTCAAAACAACATTCGCCAATGGCTCTGATGCTTTTAGAAGAGTTATCCACATATTGTAAATATCCTGAGACATAAAGAAGTCTTATTCAAAGTAATGCTACAAATTGAAGGCAATAATCATTATATAAAAGTTTGGAGTTCAAAGAATGAGTTATAAAAAATAATGAATTCAATTATTCTCTGATGAAGAAAACAATGGACTTAATTGTTTACTCTCTAATTTTGCTATCAGATAAGTGCCTGTGAAGTCAAGTGAATTTTACAAATATAGTCCAATAGTGACCTGGTCAGTGGGATAATTGGAATTTTGTAATTCAAATCAATATTCATTTGACTTTTTCTTCACTATGAATTTATTTCAAGGGCATTTGTGCAATCCTCTTTAATTCTTCTTGGTACTAGTCCATTTAGAAAAAAGTAAATTATACTGATAATGGTTTTAAAAGAAAATATGAGATTGATATCTTCAACCATTTACTCAACATGATTTGAAATTCAATGCCAATCTAAAATGCAACTTAATAGACAATTGAAATTGCCAAGGACTTTGAGAATATACAAACAGGGCTTTGTGTTTAATATGGGCAGATCAATATGAGTAATAAAAGCAGCACTTACCATGATGGATAAATTCATTGTGTGTAAGGAAGAAATTACTGAAGATCTTTGTGGCAGTTATTCATAAATAGATGAATTTTGTATCAAATTTTAGGGCAGCTTAAGATGACCTGATGGAAACATTTAATCTATATGTACATTCAATGTTGTATGTCTTGCAATAGCTGCAACAAAACTATGGAAAGTAATATTTGTGGTCTTCACTTTTCATATTATTTTAGAAATATGATCTGATTACCTTGGAGCAGATCACAAATGGACAGCATTCTCTGGATATTGTGGCAGTTTAACAATAATCACCAAACATGGTGAAGATCACTGTATTCCATCAGGGCAGAATGGAACCAATTGAGAATGTTTCAGTAAAAGTCGAAAAATTTATACGATCTGAAGAGAATGAGAATGACATCGCCCCATTTGTTAGGAAATGGAAAGACTTAGAAAAAATCATATTAAGTGAAGTAAGCCAGACTCAAAGGAACTTAGGTTCAATGGTTTCCCTCATTCGTCATAATCAGTAGAAACCTTGGGCTCTACTAGCAGAGATTTGCAATAGAGCAAAATCTTGATACATAAGGACATATAATGTGAAGCTAATTGAAAGGACCTCCAGGATAGTGAAACAAAAGCCATATAATGAATGATTGTTGTCCTTAATGTACTATGTTGTCTCTCGTCTCCTTTGCTGTCCCTTGGTTATCTCATATTGGTATAGTATCTCACTTTGTTATCTGATATATTGAATTTATTTGTATTTGGATATTTGAAATTTGATAGGGAAGGGGGGAAAACCAAGAAGGGTGGGGGGTGTGGGGGGGGAGGGAAACGGGTACCAAGACATGTGAAAGGGTATCAATGTATGTGAATTAATGCACCTTCTATCTGGCAAATATCATGTAACCCTTTTACTAATTACAATAAAAAATATTACAACGTTAAAAAAAAAAGAGAGAGAATGTTTCAGATGGTGATTTTACTTGAGTCCTTATGACTGCTGGAAGAGGATCTTCCATGGGACAGTGGGACTGCTGCAAGGTCATGTCAGGGTGTTCAGAAAGTTACACCCAACCAGCAATGAGGAGCCACTTCTGAAACTGCTCTGTCACGCAACATAACCCTTGCCAAAATCTTGGAAGAAAAAAAAAAAAGGTTTTTATTTTGGTTGTTGCTTTTTAGAAACTACAAGGTAATTCTAAAACCCGTATGGAAATAAAAAGACCTGTGAATAAAGAAGGTATTATTTTTAAGGAAACAAAGGGAGGACATTCACTAGTTCATTTAAGGACATACTCTAAAGCCCCTGCCACTGAAACAGGATGCTGCTGCTCTGAGGAGAGGCACAGGGCAATGTAACAGGGGGAAGTGTTCAAAGTCAATACCACACTCATGTGATTAAGCAGTCTTGATTGGATTTCAATAGGGAAAGAAGACACTTTTCAATGAGCGATGCTGGAATCATTGGATAGTCTTATGAAAAAAGGAAAGAAGGAAAGGAAGGAAGAAAGAATGAAACAAAGAAACAAAGGAAGGAAGGAAGCTAGCAAGCCTTGGTTCTTTTGTATTCTTTATAAATATTTAGTTGAAATAGATCATAAACCTAATAACATACAAAACTCTAGAAGTTACAGGAGGATATTTCCCCAGAAGGTATTGGTGATATTTAGTACACAAGGAAAAAAAAGATATTTGGTGATATTTAGTGCACAAGGAAAAACTAATAAGAAATAAGTTAGATTTAAAAAAATGAATACGATAGATAAAAAGAAAAAAGTAGAAATATTAGGGTTTTTTCCATATAAGATGATGCTGAGCTTCAAGATACAGAAACAAGATTTTGCTTTGTTGTTGTTGTTTTTAATATGCTATATGCAGTTATTTCGTTTCTCATTTTTTTCTCTCCTGAGGTTTAGCCCCTGTTGTCACTACATTTAATTTTGGTCCCCTGTATTTTGTAAATACACTCCTCTGAATTGGAGTAGGAAAGGGGAACAAGGAAATGATGCAACAAAGGACAAATACAACAGTGGACAATGCAACAGTGATAGTCACAAGACAATGTGTTGGAAATGTGCTTTGCAACTTTGTGGGGGGACTAGGGAAAGAGAAAGTCTGAGAATAATGAGGGATGGGTAACAATGTCCAACAAGAAATGTACTCATTACCTTACGTATGTAACTGTAACCCCTTTGTATATCACCTTGACAAAATTAAATAATAAAAATAGTAGATTTTATAAAAACAAAAACTTTGGCTCTTCAAAAATTATCTGGAAGAAAATTAGGCAGTAGCCTTAATGATGATAGCAATGTGTTTCCAGTAAAAACAACTCATATATTTAGGAAGAGAATAGAATACACACACACACACACACACACACACACACACACACACACACCATATATACATATATATATATATAATTTCTGGAATGTATGTGAAAACTTTTAAAACTCATTAAGCTAAATAGTTCATTAAAATGAAAAAAGCAGGTGATATATTTAAAGAAAGAGCTCATCAATTTCAGTTAAAAAATCACCATGGACAGGCATAAGGTTTTCTTATAGCTCCCAGGAATAGGACTAGTTTTTGTCTTCATAAAATTTTCTTGGATTTGTGTCAGGTTATACAGAAAGAAGGTGAGGGAGCAAGAAGCAGGATGAGGGTAAGGAGGAGGAAGAAGAGGAGAGTGATGGAAGAGAGGCAGAGAGGTAGAGAGAGAAGAGGAAGAGGATACAAGGAAGAAAAGAAGAGAGGCCGAGGGAAGAGAAAAAATGAGAATACACATACACAAATCTTCATTTTTATCACATAATATAATTGTTAGATGTTTTTTCTTCTGTACCTGAACATAAACTTGGGTTCATTCACATCTTTAGGATATATTTTCTGGTCAACTTTCCCTTTCCCTTAACTGCTTGGGTTTCACTCTTTTGAAAACAGTTTTTCATTTATTTGCACTTACATGCTTTTCAATGTCTCTGATATTTTACTTGGATCCTAGAGGATTCTTGCCCAGTGCAAACTAGATTTTATACTTACTCAGCTTAGATGGTAAACATTATGAGGTAGGATTTTAGGGATATGTTTGAGCAACTGGTTTTAAAGTAACCAGACTGCCCCAGAGGAAAATGGAAACTGTACATAGATTATGGGATCATGTTCTCAGATCTCTATGATAAATGAAATGATTGTCTCTGGGCACAGTGCTCTGTAAGCAATACATTTGCTATCTCACAATGGCAAAGGTACACATAAGACTGAAGGCAGAATCTGGGATTCAGTTCTCTTCAGTTTTATTTTAGACATTTTCCAATACTTATGAATGGCCTTATTAGTGAAAATAAGATCATAGGAGAATATCAGGAATCAAATCATTGAACACTGTATTTACTGGATGAGAAATTATGACATGGCTGTTTGTAATGTCTTTTGAAGATAATGGTAGATAAATGTCTTGATTGTGGTTTTACTTTATCATAATTTCTTCTGAGTTTTTCTTTTACAAAAAGATTAAAAAAACATTTAACCAAACAGGTTAAACTGTGTTTTGTAAAAGACACTGAGTTTTAACACAGACTACTACACAGGATGTAGCATAATATTATAAACTCCTTTCCATATGTTGATACATAGAATCAATATGATATAAACATAAAATGTTAAAAAATTATTAGAAAATATTCTTACAGAAAAAAAGTACATGCGTGTGTAATGATAAAATGCTATGTCAAAGTTCAAAGAAAGAACTCACAAGTCTTTGGTGTCTGGAAGTAATATTTCCTTAAAGACTTTTCCTATTGACACCTCTTCCAATTCAGTTGACAAGTGGCTTATGGAGAACAGTGGCTGTAAGGGAAAAAATAGGGTATTCTGCAATTCTTTCATAAATGAGAAGTCCCATAGAGAGGAGGAGAAGTAACATGGAAAGAGGTAGCATAAGTGAAGGAGGCTGACTTACTGCTAAACGAAAGGCTCTAGAAGACAGACATGATCCCCTGGGGCTGCTGCAGACTGGGTGGGTGTCCCCAGCATAGCTCCATCTCCAAACTTCCCTCTGGGTCCAGTCGACCCCAAATGCCACCATCTGAGGTGAGTGCTGGGATGCTTCCCAGTCAAAGTTTAAACTCCTGATCTGGGTTCCGTGCCTGAACCTTTTTTCCTCCAGGCTAGTATTCCACCCATTACAACCATTCTCAACTGGAGAAGTAAAACTCATAGGCTCTCTTCCTGCTAAGCTGGCTTTGAACCACAATTCTCAGATCTTAGCCTCCTGCGTAGCTATGATTACAAGTACGAGCCACCAGCACTTGGATTTTTTCTTTTATCTGGTCCTTGGGCTTGAACTCTGTATTAGAGCTTTCACAAGGCTAGCTCTGTACCATTTGATCCACAACACCACTTCTGGCTTTTCTGTATATGTGGTGCAGAGGAATAGAACCCAGGGCTTCATGCATGCTAGGCAAGTATTCTACAATTAGGCCATACTCCCAGCCCAACACTTGGGTATTTTCAACTTTAAAAATATTCAGATTATTTATTTTATGAAGTAATTTAACATACAACTTGTTTTTCATTTTGTAGTACAGTAATCAGTTATTAATTGCGAAGTGTTTTTCACCTGGGAATTTGTGTGTATTAGTAGTTAGTATATGTGTGTGGGGGAGGTGAAATTTAATCTCTAGACATTCATTTGAGCCTTTGCTCTTACTTTTAATATCTCTGTTGCCTGTTTTTCTTTCCTTTCTGCCTTTCCCAAAATTTATATTGAGATATTTCAATGTCATTATCATACTACCAACTACTACCTATCGTTTCATTCTATGTCTGTTTCTAAACACTGACTTTTTTTCTCCTGTATAACCCTTTTTTTCTTGAATATCTTCAGGGTACTCTAACTGATTCAATAATTTTCTAGTCTGGTGCATATAAATACAAACTAGTCATGGCCTGCCTTATTTGAATGTTGAGATTTTTCTGCTTTCCGCTTTTTAGTGATTTTTCTTCTCTTGGCTTTGCATACATTCTTCATATTCATGTACTGAGAAGCATTTCATAAAAATGTCAAGGTGAATTCTTTGCAAATCTACAAATTTCTGTGTGTAGGCTCTGTACTTAGGCTGTGGGAATTCTTCTTTCCTTGAGTCTTCTAAATTCTCATGTTTGTTATGGAAAGCTAAAGGTAATAATCAACAAAACAGAATGAACAGATTTCTGTTTTAGAAAATGTATCACCTTGAGCAGGAAATTAATCGTGAGGGCTAGAACTATTGGTAAATTAAATTTGAGTTTCAGAATTTTGAGAGTCTGAAGAGGCGTGATGGTGGACAGAAATTGATGGAGAGAAAAATAGACATAAGTATTATCAGTCATGAGTACAGAGGAGAAAACAGAAACTCATGTTGGTTCTTATAGTCCCACCTTTATGAGTGTTCAGAGTTCAAAGAAGGAAAGACAGGAGAGTAGAGGCAAAGTTGAACAAGAAATAAGCTTGATCAAAAAACTGCAGATATGGGGCCGGGAGTTTGGTCCAGTGGTAGAGTGCTTGCCTAGCATGCACGAAGACCCGGGTTTGATTCTTTGGTACCACATACATAGATAAAAGCAGGGAGTGGTGCTGTGGCTCAAGTGGTAGAGTATTACCAAGGACAGTGCTCAGACCCTGAGCTCAAGCCCAGGACTGGCCAAAAAATGACCCTGCAGATACATATGAAATATCCAAGAAATACTACATAATCAATGGTGTGGTTCAATTCAACTTAACATTCATTAGATGCACAATATGGCAGCTCGTTTCCTAAAACCTTAGGGGAGATTGATGGATAAGGAAAGCACCTTTCATTTGTAAGGATACAAGTGTGCTGGTGTGCATATATAAGTTAAATTTATCATGTCTTAATTATCTGACTAGCAAATCTGAAAATCCTGAACGAAGTCTAAATATAAAGTTAGAAAAAGAATCAATAAAGGTTTATAATCTTCCTTCCATGAATAAGGTGCCTGTCATTTTCAGAGAGACTTTTGAACCCCACATTGAATATAGTATGCAGTCTACCTTTCTCTGACTCTAAATCAAACTAATTTTCCGCTTCGGCTCTAAACTAGATTAGGATCAGAGAAAGGGCTGCTAAAGGCTGTTCTATTTGCAGTGGTGTGGAGTGGCCACTGATGGCTTGACCAAAAGGATAGGAAAACAAAAGACAAAATATTGCTATGCTCAGCAATCTGGGTTCTAGAAATAGCAACCATGCAGTCTTTGATTCCTCACTGCAATCCAAGACAATATTGAATGTTTACAGTGAAGTCTCTCCATCATGAAATAGGGGTGGCAACCTCTGGCCCATGAGTCATATAAAACTCTCAAAAAACATGTGGTACATGACAGGACAGAGGTGTAGGCTTCTTGTATACTTCTCTTAGCTAACCACGGCCCATCTGTCTATTTTACTAATTTTAAAGGCTTTCATTTATTTAAGTTTAATTATGTAATTGTTTTCTGATATAAAATAAGCACTTATTAGGTTTCTATGACATGATTTATTAGAAATATAGAGTATTAGAAATAAAAATAGAGGAAAGAATGAAATGCTTAATAGTTTAGTTCTTTGTTTTGCTTATCCTGGGGTTTGGACTTAAGACTTCATACATTTTAAGTAAACAGTCTACTATTTGATCCACACTTGTAGCTCATTTCTGCTTTAGTTGACTTTTCAAGTAGTCTGAGATTACATTCTTCCATCTGCCTCCTGTTTAACTGGTATGACACACATATAACACCAGATCTCATTTGTTTTTTGAGATTAAAGACCTCATTAATCTTGTCAAGATTGGTTTTGAACCAGGATCCTCCTATCTCTGCTTCAACACAGTTGGGATTAAAGTGTGCTCTACCAATTAAAACTCCCTTGACTACATTTCAAGAGATCATTGAACATAGAGTAAATAAATAAATAGAAATTAAAACATTAGCTAATTTTACAGCTGTGTCCTCAGTCTTTTCATTTACCCCAGTGCAGTTCAAGACATCAGGACTTAGCAGTAACTGCAGTAATCTAACTGTAAAATCTATCCAGACTTTTAAGGCTGGACAATTTCCTCAATAATTAAAAAGTTACGGGTGGGGGTATGATGGGGGGAGGGAAATTGGTACCAAGACATGTGAAAGGGTATCAATGTATGTGAATTAATGCATCTTCTATCTGGCAAATATCATGTAATCCTTTTACTAATTACAATAAAACAAAATGCAAAAAAAATAAAAAGTTACAGAGCATACTCAGAGAGAAGAAAACATCTTTGCATTTTGTTTATGAAACCACCATAATATTGCTCTTACATCTTGATGCAGAAAATGGAAAATTGGTGCCAAAATAATATTCACTAGAATTTCAGCAAATTGATGTTAGTATTACATTATAAATAATTCCCCATGATCAAGTAAGATTCCCACTATCATGGTCAAGATGGCAAGAAATCAAGAAAAGTAAAAAAAATAAAACAAAATGAGATAATTTCCAATATTACCAGAATACACTTGAAAATACTGATAGTTTGTAATTAAAGATCTATAAAGTGAAAATGGTTGTATATCTTAGGATAACTGCACAAACATGACTGATTCATGTACACAAACATATATAAAAGCATAAATGTGAACACCTCAATGTAAATAAACATAGACAGTGAAGAACATAAATGTCCTTTTATCATCAAGGAATAAACCAAGGCTGGATGTCAATTATGACAGTCATTAACACTCTTTAGAAGTTCTGATTAATGTCTGGTTATAAGACATAATATGTATATACTGAAAAAAAGTCAAAAATCATTGCTTGAGTTGAAAATGAGTGAAAATCAATTTATGCTTGTCAGTATAAATTTTTTCCAGGAAGGGGTAGCTTTAGTTATTGTGCATTGTACACATAAGACTAAAAGTCTTTTGTTCAACTTCTTGAAGAAAATACAAAATTTTTGCAATTTGTTCAAAAATATTTTTGCAAAATATTTTAATATATTAAAATATTTACAAATGATATTACATTTTTAAACAAAATATTTATACTTAACATTTTTGCCATCCAAAAATGTAGCAGTGTAGGGGCTGGGGGTTTGGCTTAGTGGTATAGTATTTGACTTGCAAGCACAAAGACCCAGGTGCCCCAAACAGAATAAAGCTGGAAGTGGTACTGTGGCTCAAGTGGTAGAACTCAAGCCTTGAGAAAAGTCCAAGGAAAATGCTCAGGCCCTGAGTTCAAGCCCCATGACTGGCAAAAAAATGTAGCAGAGACTTATTTAATATGCATCACAAACCATTATGATAAAGTAAGTTTTACTATCTATATATAACATTATGTGCATGTAGGTGATAGAAAGAAATAAACAAAAGTCCATATATATATAAATATATGTAACCTAGGATAATTTGATTTATAAGTCTTTTTTAATTAGAAAGCAAAGTAGTGATATATTCATATTTTTTAACAATGTTGATGATTAGCTGCTTCTTCAATTACATATCCAAAAGTCTAGTTGAGTTTAATAATGCCACAGAGAATTGGAACTCAGTCATTTGTTCTTAGTTTCCCTATAATTGGACCAAATGGCCATAAATCCCAAGCAGGGTATTGCTTCATTTCATTTCAATAATAGTGCTTTCAGAAGCTTCTTTGCTCACTTTGTTGTGGTTACTATTTGCCTAGTCAGTCTCAGGACAGATACAACTTTTCTTCTCTGTCATGCGGGCTTGACTCTATCTAGAGAGAACACACATTTCCAGCAAGTACTAGCATTGTAAAGAATTCAAACAACACTTTTATTCAATGAATGTTTTTACTTTCTCCTCCCTTTGACCTTCTAAAGTACAGATGAATGATATTGTAGGTAGGAAAACAGAGATAGTTTATGTGATGTCATTTTTCAGATGTCCAAAATATTTAGAAATTTCACATGATCCTTTTTCTAAAGCAAAAGCATGTGTGGCCAAATTTTATTATTTGGACATACCTGATATGTTAAAAGATATTATGTCACCTTTTAAATTCCACAAAATGTGAAGGAGAATAGAGAAAGAAAAATAAACTCTGAATGTCTAGAAAATATGAGGAAGTATGACTTATTTTAGTTTTGTCATCAAATGGAATATTTAATTCAAAAATTAGACCTTCAAAATGACTTTCTTCCTTTGGATTAATAAGTACATTTTGATATTTTAAATAAGAGTTGACAAGCATTTTCTTATTTAATTCTCTCAATCATGCGTAAGAAAGACAGAGTGAGCAAGATCAAGTGAGTTTATAAATCTCACAGCCACTATTCGTTAACTTTTACACCTATGTCATATAGTCAACACCACCTGGGTGTCCTATTCAAAAATACAATCTTACTCAGCATTTATGATTTTTAGGCCATTCCAGCTAATAAAGGAAATTCACCAAAATCTGGTGCCATCGATTTTTTTTCCCCATAATGGGAGAGGTCAGAAGACCAGAAAAGCAACAGATAAGCTTTCTCCCTCCTGGAAAATAGGTACATTGATCAATAGGATTTTGTTTTTACAATAACTGGGCTAATACAAATTGAGACACTATAGGCCAGACTACATACTATAGCCCAAACTGTTCCTCATAATATAATCAAGTTCAAGGCCAACGTTTTGATGACAAAAAGTAGAGTTATCTTTTATATTTTTACATAGTATAATCAGAAAGATTTTTCTCTTATTTTCAAGTAGTATTTACATATTGGTGATCATAGAACACTTTACCACAAGAATCCATTTTAATAAACTTGAAACCTTAAAATAGTAAATTATAATAGCATATTTATAAGATTAGCTATACAATTTTGCTTTTTTATCATAAGCTTTCCTATTTTAAAATATTAAGAAAAATACTTGCAGTATATTTCTCTTAATATATTGTTCTTTTTTTAATTCTCTTGTTCTCTGCCTTGGTATTATCCTCACAACTGTTATTTCAAGTGTGTTTGCAAGTTCAATAAATTTATACATTTAAGAGCATACAGAATTGTGTATTGGATAGAATGTTGCTTATTGAATGGTATCAGTGATTGTGATGAGTGCTTATGGTTGGTATTCTAACATCAAAGCAGTCTTCTTCATGTCATGAGGACATACATAGTCTATTTCCCAAGAATAAAAAAAATGCTTGAAGTGGCTCAATCCCTGTCCTTTTGATCGCTTTTTCAAATGTCAAATAAAAGTGAATAACTTCTGAAGGACTGCCACTAGAATAGTCTGATCTCTTGCTCTTATTGCTTTGAAACTGCTCCTTTATATTGTTTTTCTTCAAGCCTTCCTCTAGGACCTGTCTGCAAGTATTTGAAGATAATCACGATCAATTGAATTACAGAAAAAATATCACTAACCTCTGCATTATATTGTCAATATTTGTCAAGAATGCAGTCCTATTGATTTTTTTGTACTCATGACATGTATTTTCTAGTTCTACATTTCCTCAAAAAATCTGTCACAGGTGGCATTTATCTAAGGCTTAGAAATAGCTTGCAATTGGAAAGAAAAATGGAACGCAAACCTGGCTCTTGCTTAGACTACCTAGAGTTTAGAATATAGACAACCATATTATTACCCATTTATATTTTCTTTAATATTATCAATACTTCATATTCACATGTTTGTATCTATTTTAATGTAATAATTTAGGAGTTTTGCTCTCTTAGACTTGTAACATTGCCTGCTGAAGTAGTTTTTAAACTAGCATACAAGGTAGATAGTAGGTATTAAAATCAAGGACCAAGAAAAGAGCTAACAACAAATGATATACGTCTCCCAATGTTATGAAAAGAGCAGGGGCCTGATAGATCCTAAGCTATGTCTCACCCAGAGGAGGAGGGAAACTTTGCCTTTTGTCTTGACATTGTTACACCCTCCCTCTCTAATAAAGACAAGGAGGGGGTTAACTCAGTATGGATGACACATGCATCCTTTTCTAGTAGGTGGTAGCTTTGCTGAGAATTGAAGAAAAGAAGTCACATTTCTACAAATAACTGGGGGTAGCTCTGAGAGAATTCTGGTTTCTGACAGAAGAAAACACTGGCATCTCACTCTGGCTGTTTCTTGTTATGCTGAGGTGTGGACCCATTTATTCTAGGGCCACTGTAGATGCAGAAATCACCCTAAAGGCTACTGAAATGAAAGTGTGTGTGTGTGTGTGTGTGTGTGTGTGTGTGTGTGTGTGTGTGTGTGTGTGTGTCTGCGCATGAACAAGTACTCATTGAGACTAATTGAGGCAACTTGTCAAATCAAGACTGTTCTGTTTTTATCCTGTCTACTCCCACTTCTAGGCATCAGAAACTAGGCCTAGGTGAGGGAGCATCATGGAGTCTGTATTTCCAGTCTTGTTGCTCTCAGTCATAGCTGGTACCTTGAGGAAGAAAAGGACATGAAGTCTAATAAAATTTCAAAGAAATATAGGATTAATTCACAGAGACAGATTAACACATCTAATAAGCCAGCTGACTCTGGGTTTAGGTGACAAACAGAAATGGCAACAGCAAACTCTTTATGCCCTGTCTGTCTGTCTGTCTTTTTTTTTCTCTGTCCTATAATTCCTCTAGTTAGCTCTCCTTCATGTAGCAGTTGTTTTTAGGACTAGGTGGGTGAGATCTCTGTCTGGGACCAGGACAGTGCTAAAGGCTTAAGGCAGAGTCCATGGAGGGAAGCATTCAACACGTCCAATCTCATTTCTCACATTTATGTTGCATTAGAGAGAATCAAAAAGAAAACCATTCTGTCCAAAAGAAGATTTATGCCGGTGACTGAAATTAATTTGTGGTGTGTATTTCAAGAGGCTTGTTTGAACTCTTTGCACAAGAAAGAAAATAGCATGCATTTAGAGAACTAGCTGGAAGAATGGATCTGCTTGTGATGTTTATTTCTATATAAAATACATTTTTTTTGCCAGACCTGGGGACTGAACTCAGGGCCTGAGCATTGTCCTTGAGCTTTCTCCAGGATAGAGCTCTACCACTTGAGCCACAGCACCACTTCCAGCTTTTGTTGTGTATGTGATACCAAGAAATCAAACCTAGAACTTCATGCATGCTAGGCAAACCCTCTACCACTAGTCCAAACACCCAGCCCTGTATATAAAATATATTTTAAAGCCAAATGATACTACATCATTCCTAATTACTACTCCACAACTGCTCTTTGAATTCGTCTAATTTGTCAAGGCTGAAAACAAGAAGGGAGCGTCTTGTGTAATTCAAAACCAATAAATACATGTTATCATAGACTCATAGAGGTTTCATTGCTAATGCATGTAGAAAACAACCTATTTTATGTTACAAAAAATATTCTATAGCATAGTAACAGGAGATATTTTACATATTTCAGAAGCCCAGATGGCCCATAATAGATGGTAAAAAAAGAAACACTTTATATGACTGGGTTTTTTCCTGACCATTGTTTTCCCAGAATCTGCGTGGCTAAGGTATGAACCAGTGACGTAAAACTGAGGAAAGGGCAACCAATCAACAAACCCAAGCTGTAGCATGTTCTATAAAGTACAGCTGCCATGCTGCATGAGTAATTATGCTATTGCAAAAATGATAAATAATGCTGTTCTATCCTTACTGGGAAAATGACGTATTTGTTGCCCCTCAAATTGCTAAAGGTGAAATCTGTTTTCCAGGACCCATCTGTTTGAAGGGACATAATATGACAAGATAATTCTTCTTAAAGGGCTACAGATTTGACTTAACAGCACAAAAAATATTTGTTTACAAATTTTACCTGTACTACTTTTAATTAAGTGGAAGGGAAAATTAAGACCTAATTAAAAGTAGAAGAAAATTTTAAGAGGTTTTGAATAGTATTGATTGTAATCAGGATTTTTTGCTCAGCTCATAAAGTATTTAAAAATTTCAATAGCAGGAGAATGAATAGTAAATTTTTATTTAATCATATTGCAGAAGGCAAAATGTAAATTAGTAGTAATGGGATAGAAGCCTGAATTTCATTGACTAAAAAGTCTTCAGACTTTTACTATATCTAAGTTTCTACCCACCCATTAGCTTTATATTTATTTCAATACTTATCAAAAATTAAAAGAGAATTATACTTTCCTCCCCCCCTCCTCCTCCTCCTCTTCCTCTTCCTCCTCCTCTTCCTTCTTCTTTCCACTCCTGGGCTTGGGCTCAGGGCCCGAGCTCTGTCCTTGGACTTTCTCAAGGCTAGAACTCTGCCACTTCAGCCTCAGCACCACTTCTGGCTTTTTTCTATGTATGTGGTCTCAAGAAATCGAACCTAGGCAAACACTCTACCACTAGGCCAATCTCCCAGCCCCTACTTTTCTTCTTTATATAGGTGACTAAAAGAATTGTATGTAACTCATTTTGTTATACCACAAGTCAGATTAAGCATCCAATGTTCATTCCTCCCAGAAATACATTAGGTTGTATATGGAAGAAAAATAAACATAGCTGTTGCTAAAGATCTGAAAGTTGTGAGGAGGAAATTACTTACTAACTTATTTATTTACTTTTTGCTGTTCCTGGGGTTTGATCTGTGAGTCTGGGCCCTATCCCCAAGCTTCTCTTTGCTCAAAGAGTACAAGTGGTAGTTAGTGTTTTAGCACTTGAGCCACAGAGCCACTTCCAGGTTTCTGGTAGTTAATTGGAGATAAGAATCTCATGGGCTTTTCTGACCAGGTTGGGTTTGAACTGCAATTCTCAAAGCTCAGCTTTCTGAGTAGCTAGGATTACAGGAGTAAATCATTGGGGCCCAGCAAAGGAGGAAATTTATGATAAGGCACATAACAGAATTCCCACAATCCTGCTCTGTTTTCCTTTCTCCCCAGCATTTCACCCCACGTACGTATTGCTCATAGTCTGCTTCTCTTTATTCAAATCTTCCTATCACAGGAGCCTGCTCTTGCCTTCCTTTCTCTGGCCTGTGCCTACTTACTTATCTCCTTGCTTTTCTCCATTCTACCCACTCCACAATTTCCTTGAAAAACCATCCTCATCTCCATGTTGCTCTGCTAGGATTTTGACGATAACATTTCATTTTCCCTTGAATCCTGATACGTACCATGAAGAAAGGAATTCTTTCCTTTACAGCAGCAAATCATCGCTCTCAGAATTTCTCATAATTTCTTCTCAATTTAGAAGAGTTAATATGCATTCTGAGTTAAATTCTACATTGATAGGTAAGAAGTATTTTTTGTGTAGGTCATAGGGGTTGAACTCAGTGTCTTATCACTTTCTCCGAGCCTCTTTGTGCTCAAAGCTAGTGTTCTACCACTGAAGCTACAGTGCAACTTCTGAAAGAACTATCATTGTTAGGTGATTACAAAACATAATTTGAGATAAATGTTACTTTTCACTTGGTTGTGTTTTGGGAATTTTTGCTGAAAGTCAGATGTCTATAATCATTTGTGCACAAGGAATACTATTTTACTTAGGCATGGAAATGCGAGTAAAAATACAGAAATGATCATTTGTGCAACATACTAAGATTATCTTATAAATCTCTCTTAATTTTAAAGATTTACTAGTAGTAAGAATCAAGAAATAGTATCTTACTATTATTTTTAATTTAACTAGCAAATAATTTTCATGACATGTTCCATTAATATCAAAATGAAAACCATTTTGGAATGAGTGCACAGAGACATTAAGTTTAATTTGTTATGATGTTGGTACTCTCTGGGGGCAGAAACATAATAACAAATAAAACAGAGAGTAATGCCTTTAAAACTTAAGTACTCAAGTGTATGTAATTCTTGTGTGTGTGTGTGTGTGTGTGTGTGTGTGTGTGTGTGTGTGTGTGTGTTGTGCAGAGGGCTTGAACACTGTCCTTGAGCTCTTCAGCTCAAGGCTAAGCTCTCTACCCCTTGAGTAACAATGTCACTTCTGGTTTTCTGGTGGTTAATTGGAGATAAAAGTTTCACAGACTTTTGTTCTCAGGCTGGCTTTGAACCACAATCCTCAGATCCCAGCCTCTTGAGTAACTAGGACAGCAGGTGTGAGCCACAGGCGACTGGCTATGTGCCTGTAATTATTATAGTATAACTCCAAATTTTGTAATTCTGGAAACTAGTAAAAACTATAATCATTAGGCTGTCATCAATCATTGCAATTCTTAAGTTCATATTATGATGAACAGTGCAATGATGAAGAAAACAGCTAATGTGTAGAAAGAAAGAGAGAAATGAAGAGTGATAGGTAAGAGATCCCGAAAGGGTTATTAGGAGCTTCTCAGAGAAAATAAGAAAGAAGGAAAAAAGGAAGAAAGGAAGAAAGGAGAGAAGGAAAAACAGAATGAAGGAAGCCAGGAAGAGAGAAAGGAAGGAAAGCAAAGGTGGAAAGAAGAAACAAAGGAAAGAAGGAAGGAAGGAAGTAAGGAAGGAAGGAAGGAAGGAAGGAAGGAAGGAAGGAATAAGGGAAGGAGGGAGGGAGGGAGAGCATTGTTAGTGTCTCCTCCCCCATTTTGGTTTGATTGCCTCCATTTTAGTTCCTCTGAACTGGGATGATCAGGCAGGCCACAATTGTTAGCCCTCACCCCAGTCCAGAAATTGCATGTGGCTCCAGTCTCCAGTTGCATCACTGGAATGCTCTCGGCCCAGGTCTGACCGCAGTGGCTGACCTGCAGTGGCTAGGAGTTATCTCCAGAGTACTTCCTGCCTTCAGCAAAAATTCCAGCTTTCAGCCTCCCTGTTCTGCCTTCAACTTCCTTGATGCCACATAATCAATCCTTCTGCACAATGGCAGGCAGCTACTCTCTATCCTGGGAGAGGTAGCCTATCGGCCCCTGCTGACAATAAACTCCTTTCACTGAATGTGACTATGTGTCCATGTGGGTTTCAAGTGTGGAAAGAGGCTTAGGGTAACAAAGATTAAACTGGAGCTTGGTGTCTACATACTTGCCTGTTCCTATCAGCAAATCTCAGGGTGTTGAATGAAAACATGTCCATTGAACAATAAACAATGTATACAAATATGGTTTATTCAATAATTACCACTATGAAGTGCCGAATCAGTTTAATTGCCAGGCATTGTTAAGGTAATTTCTTAGACTCTACTATGATAGGTTCACATTATTCCAGGGCAAATTTAAGGGGAAAGTAGACAAAAGGGCGCGTTCCAAGTTGTAAATGACAAAAAAAAAGTATGAAGCATACAAGCAATTTCAGTAGAAAGATCCAGGAAATTCCCTCTAAGATAAAAACATACAAGGACTTCTGGCTTTTGATAAGAATCTCTGTGTCTTTGGTCACAGTATTAAAAAACAAAAAACAAAAGAGAATCAACCAGGGTTTTCCACGGTTATCATCCCTATCTAAAGCACAGTGTCAAAACCCCTGCAGTTCCTGAGTCCTTACAAGGTTCTAGATTTCCCACAGATACTTAGGATATGATATGTTTTAGTGTCTGGTGAAGATTGAAATGCGAAGAAAAAATTAAGTTTCTGAAACATAGATTATCAATTAAAATGTTGTCACTCCCTCGTATGCATGCAGGAAGGAATTCTAGAAGGAAATACTTGATATGGGCAGAGAAAGAGAATGATATTTTGAACAAACCCATAGGTAGTCTTTAAAGAAGGAGATTGGAAGACAATTTCAGATGAGGATCTTAGAAAAGCTTTGGACATAATATCAATTTAACAGTACCTGTACTGGAAGATGTGAGGTAAAATAGTGGAATCAATGGTGACACATGTTTAGTTGAGAAGTGATCATAGGAATAAAGGTACCAGGAGGGCTTTTCCTGAGATTCTCACAAGTTTTGGTAAAAAGTGGAAGTATCAATTAAAGTGTGATTACCTTAAGCTGCTTAAGAGTAGTAGAGGTCAGGACTTTATTTCAGTTTCTATTTGTCTCTCATTATCTAAGGAGGATTGGTTCTAGGACCCCCTCTGGATACCAAAATTCAAGGCGGCTCAAGTCTATTAATTGTTGTAGTGGTTTAATAGCTTCTTTGGCATTTCTTGCTTTTATTTCTGTTTTTGAATTTATTGCCTAGTTTAGCTAAATATTCTAGAGCTCTTAAAGTAAACATATCTCCAATTATTATATAATGGAATATACACATTTACATATCCATGTGTTTAGAATATAGCCAGTGTTTATTTTTATATTCACCAAAATTTTGCCCCTTTTGTCTTCTATGACCTTAGAGGAAAAAAATCTCAGCATTGTGTGTATTTGTCTTTTGTTTAAGGTCACCTACAGTTATTGTATACATTTTGAGGCTCTGACATTTCATACATAAAAATTTATAAGACATTGTCCTATATCATAATCATAACTATCTTTTAATATAACGCTTCTCATAGAATGTCAATCTTTAAGACTTTTCAAGTCAGGTGCAGTGGCTCATGCCTGTAATCCTAACTACTCAGGAGTTTGAGATCTGAGGTTTACAGTTTAAAGCCAGACTGGGCACTAACGTCCATGAGACTCTTATCTCCAATTAACCACAAGAAAACCAGAAATGGGGCTTGGCTCCAGAGTTGGGTGGTAGCCTTCAACTGAAGAGTTCAGGGATAGCGCCCAGGCCAGAGTTCAACCCACCAAAATAAATACCCCCCCAAAAAATAAAACGAAATAAGATATTTGAGGAAATGGCACTGTGAATCAAAGTCATAGAGTGCTAACCTTGAGCTGAAGAGCTCAGGGACAGCACCCAGGCCCAGAGTTCTAGCACCATGACTGACAAAAATAAATAAATAGCTGGGTGAGTGGCTCATGCCTGTAATCTTAGATATTCAGGAGGCTAAGATCTGAGGATCATGGTTCAAAACTGGAAGTGGTGCTATGGCTCAAGGGGTAGGGGGGTAGCCTTGAACTGAAGATCTCAGGGACAGCTCAGGCCCAAAGTTTAAGTCCCACAACAGTCAGAAAAAATGAATAATGAAATATATTTAATATTATCAGCATTTGATGGCTCTACATTGTGCTAGCTTAAAACATTTGTTTCAAGCTAGGTGATAGTCGATCATTTTTGCAGTCCTAATTACCCATGAGGCTGAGTCTCAGAAGATCAAGGTTTAAAGTCAATCTAAGCAGAATAGTCTGTGAAACTCAATCTCCAATGAATCTGCAAACACTTGACTGGATATGTGGCCCCAATGGTAGAGCACCTGCCATGAGCAAAATACTAAACCAGAGCAGAGAAGCTGAGTTCAATCCCTGGTACTGGCACATTAAAAATAATTCAGGGGCTGGGAGTTTGGCCTAGTGGTTAAAGTGCTTGCCTAGCATTCACGAAAAGCCGGGTTCGATTCCTTGGTACCACATACACACAAAAAAGCCGGAAGTGGTACTGAGGCTCAAGTGGTAGAGCTCTAGCCTTGAGAAAGTCCAAGGACAGTGCTCAGGCCCTGAGCTCCAGCCCAGGACTGGCAAAAAAAAAAAAAAACAATTAAAAATAATTCAGTTTCTAAAGCTACTGTAGTACAACAGAGTCATTGGTGTTCTAGATCAGCTTTCCTTTTACTCAAAATTTGATACTGAAAGCATGTTAATGTTCACCAATCGCTGCATGGCTGATTTTACATTTATAAGTTATCTCACATAACTTTTCTCCACATCTAGACTTTTCTACACCTCATCGAGTTCCTACCTCCAAAATATTCTGGATTCTTTTAAAATATGCATATTTGATTTCAAGTCATTTCTTATTGGTGGTAGGTATTATCTACCCAGAGTGAAGGGGACATGCAATGGAAACCTACAATGGCAAATACTTGAAGATCTGCAGTATTTGTCAATGTCATGTGTTCCCCGTGATTTTCACTCTCAGTGGCATACTCTGTGGAAATGTGAGCACACTCACAGTTTTACATTTTTACCATACATCATTTGTGACTGAGATGCTGGTTTCTTTTTTATTGGTTCAAATGATCAATTTGTTTGATTTTGTGTCTACTATTTTCCTAGTACCATTTGAGCTGGAATATTAATATCACTTATGGAATTATCTATACCACTGAGTCTTCATTTTCAACATAAAAACAAATATAGGGTAAAGAGAACCTTTTGACTTGGAATCCACAAATATTTCACCTTTGGTCCTAACCCCAGTATAAGCTCCTTAATGTTTGAAAAGTCAGATCAATTTCCTTATATGTGAAATAGAGACAACCATATCCCTAAAACTAGCCTTACAGATTTAATTATATAACCCCTTTAAGGGTAGAAATATAACTTTACAATAATGCCACTTTGCTTTCTATCCATAAGGAACTATCTCCTGATAAATATGTAAACATCTAAAATATTTGCTAAACACATCAACATTGTACTTTTCTGCAAAATTAAGTCTGTTCTGCAAATATATTTCTGAAAATGTCTAGTGCTGTCATTAGAACTTTTGTATAGGATGATTAGTAGCAGAGAAGAATGAAATACAAATCTGGAAAGATACTTCTAGTGTCACTCCTCTGTCCCACCCCTATCATTGTAGGGGAAATTGAGATCTCTAGAGGCTAAATGACTTGGAACAAGTGAGCCACAAACCAGAACATTGAATCCAGAAGCCCCTAACCTGCTGTGCTTCCAACAGCTCCTATAACCAACCATCTTAATTATTCACAAGAGCAGAAAGATGTTTTCTGTGCCTCAAAGCATCTCAGCATTCTGCCAAGTGTCCTGCAATTTCACTATTAGAAAACTCAAAGCATCATAATCTTCAAATGATCCTTAATAGAATTCAAATATCCTTGGAGGATAATACCTCTGTGTTTATTCATTTATATCAAATTGCTTTTCACTGGTGTTAGTCAGCCCAAGATAGCAAGAAAATTAGGCTGCAGTACATTACACTGGGTGAGTGGACTTAGAAGGATTGAGATTTATTTCTTGGCTGAAAATCCTGGGATAACATCACCATACTCAGCCAGTACACAGAGCCCTTTAGAGGTTGCTCCCGATCCGGCAGGCATTGTAGTTATTATACTTGCTACTTTCCAAGGAGTGGCATATCTATGGCCTTTTTCTATGACTTTTCCCATTCTGTGAACAGTTTCTCCCTCCCTCCCTCCCTCTCTCCCTTTCCCTCTCTTGGTCCCCCTCCTTCATTCCTCTCTCTCTCTCTCTCTCTCTTTCTCTCTCCCTCTCCCTCTCCCTATCTTTATCTCTATCTCTATCTCTATCTCTATCTTTATCTTTCCCCCCTGCCTCCATCCCTCCCATTAGGTCCCATCCTTACAATTTTGGAAATTTAATGTAGGCTCATAAACTCCATAAACCCTCTCTTAACAAATAAGCCCAGACTCTTTGAGTGAAGTTGTATATCTTTTTCCTTTACTCAGGTAAAGTTATATATCTTTACTGCTTTACTCCTGAATTTCATCTTTATAAAATAAGATTTGAAAGGTTACAAGGCATAAGATTTAAATACATAGAAGGTGTTTATGATGAGAATCTGCAGTCCTCAAAATGTAAATGTGTAAGTTCAACAGCCCCTCCACCCCCCGAGTTCTTGAATCAAGCCACACCTAGCTTAACCTGGACCTGCTCAATGGGTTTGCACAATCTGCTTGATCTTGTAGTCAGGTCAGCCTGTATAAATTACAATAAGCTGAAACCACAAACTTTCAAAGCCCTTCCGGAAACATTTTGTACCCTCCAGCCACCTTCACACAGGACCTACTTAAGTCCCTTCACCCCAGCACCCAGTATACCTTGTGTCTCCTGACTTTCCTCAGGTCACCACGGATCTCTCTTCAACTCTCAGTTAAAGTTGGCTTGATCTGTTGAGATCATTTTCTGTTCTTTCTTTATTCTAGTAACCTCATGACTCCTTTTCCTAACAGTTTAGAAGAGTTCCTGGCAAATGAATGTTATATGTTAGGTGTTTATATAATTATTTACTATAATAAATTATAATTTACTTTTCTTCCTTTGTATCACTTAAAAACAAAGAGTGTTAGTAAATAAAGAATGTAAGTCATTTTTAATGTAACCTTGTGAGCCTATTGCATGTTTACTAACAGCAAGGAATTACCATGAAAATACCTCAAATGGGGGAAGTGTGATATCAGACACAAGTTTCACCATTTCATATTTTTGTTTCACACACAATCTGTCTGTAGAGCAGGTTTCATTGATCTCCACAGATAAGTTATTCCCTTGTTTATATCCAAATTATGAAGACTGTAATAGGTAGAATAGGCTTTTGGTGTAAGAGTTGAATCATTTTCCATATGTATTCACATCTCCAAAAAGTTAATAATGAATTATTCTGATGATAATGACCAAAACTCAATATTTATGACAAATTTACACAAATGTAGATAATAGCACAATTCTCGATGTGCTTTGATTGCTTTGAAATGGCAGTTTTCAATAAATATTGAAATTAGGTGATAATCGCTAGCATCATGTATTATTTATCACATTCAGATTGCTATGAATAAGGGTGTCCTTTAACACATTAGCTTCCCTTCAAAGAGCTCAGGGAAAAAAACCTAATTCCAAATGCACTATTATTCTTCATACATTTTTGTTCTTCATTATTTATTGTAGAAATGTATGCATACTCTTGTGGAAGTAAGGGAATTCATTTTTACCTGGTCATGTCTAAAATAGCTCTGAGCTAAAAATATTCTCGATGGTACCCAATGCAAATTGCCTACATGCAATTTCATGGCTGGTTCTTTGAAATGTTTGTAAAAGCTTAGTCTCTGAAATATTTGGGATTGCAGAGTAACAGACATAGTAAGAGCACCTAAAATACATACTGGCATAAAATATTTATCCACAACTATCATTTCTCTGGCTTTAGAAACATTTCCTTTGTTTTATTACCTAAATAAGTGATTTTAAGAGGGCATCGAATGTTTTCAGTATCTTAATAACAATTAGATTTCTCACTTCCACACTTATGAAAGCAAGGGTTGGAATAAATCCTACAACTAGAATACAGTCCTGGATTTTAAAATGTCATTTGCAAAAGGAAAAGAGATCAAGATGATAGATAGGATAATACAGATTTTAAGGCCTACTAACAGATTTCATTTCATAGCTATATAATAATAAAACTCTAGATGTTCTGAGAGTGAATTTTTTTTCATCAAAGAAAATATTTTGAATGAATTGCTTTCCTGGAATATAAAATGTAGGCTATTTCCTTCACTTTGGCCTACATTTCCTGAGATGTTGGTGGGAATGACATGGGCTGTAAACTCCAGTCTCAGCAAATCTTTCCAGGCAAGTGAAGGAAGATGAAGATCAAAGATAAATAATTCTTGGCTTTCAATGAGTGATCTGGTGACTGAATCTAAGGCATGTCTCTGGGGTCCAAGAATTCCTTCTTTCTTCTCCTGGATAGGCTCCCTATACTGGACTCCATTTATTGAAATTCACTCATTATAACTTTATTTTTAATATACCTAATTTATATTGAACCCTGTAGCTATTTACCCTATTCTATAAAGTTGTTTTAGATTACTTGAAACATCTCAGATATCAGTTGGATAGATATACAGTTGGATACAGGATCCTAATATCCACCTCAAAACATTATGTGGATAACCTCAGAGGAGATACAGCTACTTAGAGTAAGTGAAAATGGACTGACATAAATCTTTTTCTCTTTAGAAAATCTGAAGAAGGCAGAGGGCTTAGTTTAAGTGGTAGAATACTTGCCTAGCAAGTAACTCTCAAGTCTCTCTCCCTCTCTCTCTCTCTCATTCTCTCTCTCTCTCTCTCTCTCTCTCTCTCTCTCTCTCTCTCTCTCTCTCTCAAACACACACACACACACACACACACACACACACACACGCAAGCACGCACACACACATATACGTATATAAAGTACCTCACAATGGTACTTTGTCTGCCAAGAAAATGAAGTATCACTACTACTGATCATCTTCAAAAATTGTTTTATGCAATCTCCAGTGAAATTGGATTTACAGACTATTGTAAAACTTTCATTGGGGAAAAGATGAAATAATAGCATAAACTGGGTATGGTACCAAAAAAAACTGTCTGGAGCATTCAACATGTAAAGAGAGGAGTCTTATTTGGACTTGCAGCTCCAGAAATGTTAAGCCCCTGACCAACTTGGCCCTGTGACTTTTAGGTCTATATTGAGGTTTGAGCATAGATCAACCTGCCCACATCCTGCCCAGGAAGCAAAAGGAATAAAGGAGACTGGTGCTCCATAATCTCATTTAAGTCTCTTTTCCAATGTCTTAAAATCATTTGATGAGGTCCTTCTTTTGAATTTTCTACCTCTAAATAGTGTGAAACTGGGAATGAAGTCTTTAACACATGAGTGTCTGCTCTGAAGAGCATTCCAGATCTAAATTGTACCACAGGGTAAAACTACCTTGTGAAAGAAATCATGAATAAGCTTGGAAACAAGTGTATGAGGATAAATTAGAAGATGCCTCTTCGTTTGCTTTCAGAAAATAGTTGTGGATAAATTATTAAACATATATGTAACAATGATGTACTTAGAGAGACTGTAACCTGGTACTGATACATATCTTCTCTTCTGGCCTTTCTTTTGAGCAAAAATTCAACTTTATCTAAGGAAACATTAAGGCTTTTCTTTTTTAAATTGAATTCCCAATTTTAATACCACTCCAATTTTCAACTCATGTGAATCGTAGGTTTTTCTTACTTAGAGACATCAATAAAACACATTTTAAGATTAGATGCTCGTGCCTCATAAGGTTTTCATGCATGAAAGTCGGACAACACAGCAGAAGCCTAAACCTCATTATTGGCACTAGTTCAAGTCCATTACATTAACTGGTCTCATCACAAAACACTCTGTTTTCTTTTTTTGCTTATGCATTGAATAGTAAATAGAAGTTAGGTAAAGTTTTATTAAGTGAGGCAAAAGCTCTCGCTATTTCCTGTTTTGCTTTTACCATGTCTTTGAGTCTGAAAACAAACCTGCCAGATAGGTATTTTTTTCTCTTCAAAAACTGAACAGAAAAGGTGTAATAAAGACTTTAGATAATGTGTGCCAGAATTTACATTCTTCCCAGTTTCTCCATGATTGGTCTCATCTCCTTCCCTTCCTTTCTTTCCTCTTTATACATTCATTAAATATATGTTTGTGCTGCTATGCTTTGGATTTGAAATGCCCTTCAGCACTCATTTATTGAAGATACGGTCCCCAATGCAGCAACAGTCACTTATTTACTGTATCAGTGTGAGGTCTTGAAATCTGACACACATTCTTGCTCACCCTTTTTGCCTGTGATTGTCATTCTAGCAATTAAGATACACCTCTTTCCTGGCTGGTGTCTTTGCTGGCTACATGGAAAGAAAAGTTTCACAAACTTTTTGTCTAGGCTAATGATGAAATTTATCCTTCTATTTTGGTCTCCAGAATACCTAGAGTTATAGTTAGAGCCTCTAGGACCTGGCTTATGTCTTTATTTTATTTTATTTTATTTATTTATTTTGGTTGTTTATGGGGCTTGAACTCTAGGCCTGGGTGCTGTCACTGAGTTCTTCAGCTCAAATGTAGTGTTCGACCACTTTGAGCCACAGCACCACTTCTGTCTTTATTCTTTAAAAGTAAATAAATACCCTATTCTTCAAATGTCCTTGAAGTCAGCTTGAGACTATTACTGTTTTCTTATTAATGAGGTAAATGAAGTTTATTTTACATGCAAACGAGTCATAATTTTAACTTTTAATCTTGGCATGTTTCTTCTATATTCATTATGTACATGTTCTAAGAAATACTACCTTCCTTAAACTTTACAATTGTGTGTTATGACTAGTGTTTTCTTGGAATTTTTTTTATAAATGGTAATTCATTTCTTCAGTACTCTACATATTGAGCATTTACTATGCCCTGGGTACTTTTTGATGCATTTGAAATACAAATAGCTGAGTAAACAAAGACTTTTATTTACCTAAAGTTTACCTTCCAGCCTAATGAATAAAAAAATGTAGAAAGATAAAACACAAATTACCTAATCCTAGACAGAATTCAAATTAGGATTTTGTTTGCTTTGAAAACCATAGTCCCTGCATTATATAAAGTATTATACATGAAGGAAAAGTCATATTAAAAATCTAGGTCAGGGGGCCGGCAGTTGAGCCTCCCACATCATCCAGGCAGGTCACCTCAACCTACAAAACTGACACATTTTCAAGGAAAAGGACTATACTGCTTTGTCTCAAGTGTTCACAGACCAGGTTAAAATACATAATATGCTCTTGAAAAAGACCCTGCACAATGAGATGCTAATAACAAAGTTATATGTTCTTCAAAAGGGTAAAGCATTTGTTAAGAGATAAATATGAGAGGTCTTGATGGAGGACTGATAACTCCAATTAGCATTTCCATACTATGTATGCATGTCAAACAACATGTTCACTAATATACATACACATATAAAATTTTTCATCAATTAAAATAAATCAATTAAAAGAGCTGAGCTCAATCAGACTGGTAATGTGAGGCTCTACTTTAGTGGACTGGAGAATTTTCTACCTAAACATCCTCAATTACAGAAGAATGGTAAAAAAAAGATTGGCATCCATGTTATGTATGCTATTCACAAATTTCTTCTCGGTCCCTGTTCTTTGCTTTAGGGGAAGTCCAATATAGGCGATAGCATGCAAGTGTCTTCTTCTTAAATAAGAATAAGCATTTCTTTACCATGAGCTAATACATTTAAACCATTCATTGTAAGCAGAACTGGAAGCAGTACTCACAGACAATAAACTTGAATATGTTAAACAAAACACTGGACCATCATCATTAGAAATAACTGTTGTTTTGGGGGAAAATAAAACAGGATAAAATTTTATATTTCTTCTTCTGTTCCATTTCCAAGGGCAGAAGAGAAACCCACTAGTTGAATACTACTTGTGAACCAATGATATTCAAACTTGTTTTTGCTTGAAACATTTCTCCTTAGCTTGAAAACGTATTTTTCCAAAAGTTGAATAGTATTTTTAAAAGCAATGATCACTTCTCCTTGTCATTTCTTTGAATAAACAAAACACATAGAGGCTAATGGGCTATGAAATAGTTGCAAATAAAATTCACATTGTGCCAGGTGGACACATGCCTATAAGATCAGGACTAAGGAAACTAAGATTGCACATATCATCTTCGGCTGCAGAGAAAGCTTGAGGCCAGCTGGGGCTTTAATAGTACGATCATATTCACTGTTCTTTCCCTCAAAAAGTTAAAATAGTGAAGAAAAAAACAGTGTTATGCTACTGAATTTAAAATTCCCTTATGGCAAATATACTGGCAGAAAGATTCCTAAGTAACAACAGCTAAACCAAAAGCACAAAGAAATGGGTCTAAGAAAACTCCATTTTTTAAGTTACCCACTAGTTTTATACAAAGAGAAAGAAAAGGATATCTAGAATGTGGATTCCTGATGATTAACGAGAATGATCATGTTCTCCGAGCACTATGGCAAAGAAATGAGTCTCTAAGTCTATAACAAGACAGGGAGGAAGGAGCTGGGTTCATTGGCTCACATTCAAAATGCTAGCAACTCACAAAGTGAAGTGAACATCTGAAGGACCTCGCTTCTCAAGATTCTATCTCAACTTAAGTAGGGTGTCACTCTTCAAGGCCAGTAGGGTGTAACTTGAAGACTGTTCAAAAGGTGACAGCAAAATGGGCTAAGAGCATGGTTCAAGTGCCTGCTTTGAGTTTAAATCTCAGAAATATACTTAAACAAACAAAAAATGAGGAAGAGGAAGAATTTGATCAAAGTTTTCTTTCCAGACAAAATTCTGAAATAATTTAATTTCTCTTTAGGCTATTTTTTTTAGTAAAACTACAATGTGTCCACCAAATTTATCATACTAGAATTCACAAATCTAATTTACTTCACAATCTTATACTTGTTCTAACATAAAATAATCTCAAATACCCTTACTGTGTTTCACAGTTCTTTCACATGACTGATTAAAAACTTATATCATTCTGTTGCTCAGTCTTTCCATGCTTTCTTTTAAACAAATAAAACTTTTTTCCCCTTGATGCCCTACCAGTATTTCTTTTTGCAGAATGAGTGAATATGGCTGCTCATTTGCTTTCCAGCTTTGTCAGATGCAGAAATGTTTTAAAGGGATAAATTACAGGCAGAATTCTAATTTAACTATTTGCAAAGTTCTACTCTTTTGCCAAAACTGATTGAACTTCAAAGCCTCCCTAAAACATCATACATAATTTATCTTAGGGGAAAATAAAAATAAAATCCAGGACAAAGGCTAGAACAATATTATTTAAAATAAGATATAGTGACAAGCTAAGCTTGTGCTTGAAGATAAATGCACTTTCTGTCAAATCTTATTTTTTTCAATTTATAAATCTAGTAATATTGCAGAGTTGGTAATTACAAGAACACTTCTGCGGAGTACTGAAAAAACAGTTCAATGCAAGTGACGTTTCCTTTCTTTTTCTTTTAACACTTTGCATTTAACTGTTCTTCAATCATACATTCCAATTACAGATTTAAATGGTTTTTGACCTATGTACCACCATGAGTTGATTAACAATTCTCTTATCAAAGTTGTAGAGTGTTCAAGTGTGTTCAATAGTTCAGAAATCTGTCTGGGAGGGTTAATGGACCCAGGGTTCTGGTCCATATTCAAGGATTGCATGAAGCATGTAAGAATTACACATAATGTTGTGTGCTCAATTGTACTTAAACTTCTTCAGGAAGAATCAGCAAAATTCCAAAGTGTAATTATTGCTATGCTTTCTAGATGGGAAAAAACCCTGTATATGAATGAGAAAAAGCCATTTGTATTGTCTAGACAAATCTATATGTGATATGCCAAAAGATAAGTATAAAATGAAAACATTTAACAATCTTGTTGGCTGTAGGCTCTTAATATCCAACATGAAAACAAAATGACTTAGATATGCTGGTCTTCAAACATCTGCAATAAGTGTTCATTAAAACTTAATTTTCTTGATTAAAATGAAATGAGGTATTTCCAAATACTAGTTTACTCAATCTGGCAAAATTATCATAAAAATAAAAAGTAAACAGGAGATGAATCTACTGGATTGAATCCTTCCAGTATGCATTGTTCACTGTGCCATGTTAAAAAGAGCAGGCTGAAAAAGAAAATGTAACTGAGAAAGTTCTAGGAGCCAAACAATATATGTTTATGAATGACTCACGTTATGATAATTCATAAGGCAACTAATTATCTATGTCTTTACTTTTGTACAATTTTTAGCCTTCTCCTTAAAGCATATCTTGGGCTATTTTAAGAGTTATATGTTAAAGTATTTGCACACTGAACTATGTAATTTTTTGACATATAAATCTGTAAATACACCTTTGGGAAATTCAGAGATCCTTTCTACTTTTTATCCTAAAACCACGTTTTTCAAAAAAGTTTACTTCAAAGCAAATTTCTATAAGAAAAATTGCATCTAGACACTTCAGGAAAGTGTTATGATTTAATCTTAATGTTAATCTTTTCCATTTGTAGAGAAAACCATGCATGTGTTATAAGAAGTAGAAACTTCAGGTTGCATATCAAGAATGCATTCTTCTCATTGTGTACAGAAGTAATGTATGCATCCTATGCTCTTTTGAAGTATGTGTCCATGGCTGACTGCATTGCTCTCCAAGAGAAGGGTTGGAAATGGGACTGATCACTTTTTGGGCTTTTAGGCAAAAGTTTACCTTTCCTACTCTCTCTTGGTCTTCCTGTCTGCAGCCTACCCTGATGGAATATTGATGATGGTGATGAAGGAAATCTTCTGAATCTGAGAAAACTTCATTCCTGAATGACATCCTGAAACAGCATAATTATTCATAGACTCAACTCTTCATTCAGACTCAGAATGTGAGAGACATATACTCCTAGGCAAACACATCTGTGTTGAGTCTCCTTGTTACACAAGTCAGGCTTTACTCTAGAAAATGTGACCATCAGCAAAGGTATATGCAGTCAGTGATGTTCATAGAGCACATGGAATATTGCTTTGTGCCCCTCAAGTATAATTTCTTGAAACATTATTTTCTTCCTTTCTTTGATATCTCAACTGTAAGACAGTGCAAATGTTGTCTATATAAAATTTTATTTCTACATTGTATAATTTAGGTTTGGTCAATGTCATTTAAAGCAAAGCAAAAGAAAACCAAACCAACCAAGAAACAAAGCATCAGAGTCATTTTATAGAGCTCAGGGGAAAAAGACAGCTCTGGGGGTTGAGAAAAGCAGCTTTCACATAGAGATTGTCTCAAGCTTTAAAAAGGGGGATGGTGAGAGGGGGTAAGATTTAACTGCCCAGATGTGATTTGCTCAAACCATGCACTTTCTGGAAAGATTTTATTTTTATGACTGGTCTTCAGCTGGGAATTGGGAACTGCGCTGTTTAAACTGAGAGCTTCAAACACATTTCAGTTTGTTAGTTGGCTTTTCTCTGACAAAATACAGGAGACCAACAGCTTGAATTCTTTTTATCCTACCTTCTTTACTGCCTTCCCTCTTTCCTTCCTTCCTTCCTTCCTTCCTTCCTTCCTTCCTTCCTTCCTTCCTTCCTTCCTTCCTCCCTCCCTCCCTCCCTTCCTCCCTCCCTCCCTCCCTCCTTCCTTCCTTCCTTCTTTCCTTCCTTCCACCCCACTCTCTTTCTCTTTCCTTTTTTTGTGTGTAGTGATACTGGTGTTTAAACACAAGGCCTCACACTCACTAGATCAGTCAACTTGTTCACTAGAGTTAAGTTCAAGAGGTTAGAGAAGTGATGTCTCAGTTTACCTCTGAAGAAACCCTCAAAACATGAGTCTTGAGAGACAAGGAGAGGGGCAGCATTGCAATCCAAATACGACAGCTAATTTTTCTAGTAGGCTTATTCCAGACCTGGGTTTTGTGGAGAACTTCCCTCCTGGCTTGTAGAGCCCCACTGAGTAAAGTCAATCCTGTCAGTTTGATTCACTTAGACTTGGAAGAGCTGGCTCAGAGGATAACACTCAGCTCATGTTATCAGCATATTTGGAGGAATCAACGGCATCTTATGAGACTATGTTAGCCAGGACTGAGCACTTCATTTCCTGCTGACCATGCCTTTTCCTTTCACTAATATTCACAGGAAAAAAAAGGAAATAAAAATGAAACCTAAGCCAGAGATGTCTTTTGTCATAGTGAATGATGGTGACTTCCTCCTTTGATTTGGTTACTCAAAGGCCAAATTATAAAAGTATAAGCCAGACCGGCCTGGTACTCCTTCATGGCCTGTATTTTCCTCAGCCCAATGAGGGATGCAAGGTGCTAGTGTTATAGTCCTCAAGTAAGAGATCGCAATCATGTAGATGAAATATATTGCCAAATTCAAAAAACACCTGATCATGCACAGTGACTGTAAGGAATTGAGGCAGCTTGTTGGAGAATTTATCAAAATGAGTAGGTTTATGTTAATACCTAGTCTGTGATTTCAATCAGTGGAGATCCAGGTTAGCACAGC
The DNA here is from genome assembly GCF_031878675.1 of Megascapheus bottae. Classification (NCBI taxonomy): domain Eukaryota; kingdom Metazoa; phylum Chordata; class Mammalia; order Rodentia; family Geomyidae; genus Megascapheus; species Megascapheus bottae. The sequence goes on from NC_143519.1 coordinate 13,765,697, forward strand.
CTAACAAATTGGAGAGCATGTTGGGGAAAGCTTTTGTTAAGGTTGTTGAATATGTAGTTGATGAATTTTACTCCTGGGTACCACAGAGCCCAGGAATTATCCTCTGTTGTGCACCTATAACAATATCATGCATATACATTTACTTTCTTTAATAAATACAAATTCAAATAATCATAATAAATAAGATAAAAATAAATATAAGCCAATAATTATTTTCAAGGTGTTATTCCATTGGGCACATATATCACAATTTCTGCCACGTAAAATAGAAGCAATGCGGGAACAAAATGATTTATGAAATAGGACTGTCGATAATAAGTGGTAATATAAACAGGAAAATGCTAACCAGGCACTAGTTGCTCCTTCCTATAATTTAATTTAGTTGGGTGACTGGGATAGTTAAGAACATAGTTCAAGACAAACTAGTTCATGAGCTTTCCCAGTCAAATTAGGGTGTAGCACATGCACTAAATAAAGGATAGTAAACTACACAAAGAGTCTCAGATTTCCAGGATTGTAATAACAGGATTTGACAAGGAGGAAAAGCCCACAAGACACCATCTCAACAGGTGGAAGCTAGACAAGACCCTGAAATAGGAGGATGTTGCAGTCAAGGAGGGAATTGAGTCATTATCTTAAGAATAATAACCCAAAAATATGACAAAAAAACAGGCAGCTCTCATGGCTCAGTGGTAAAGTGTCTGCCTGGCAAGAATGAGACTCTGAGTTGAAAATTTAAGCACTATTCATTCCAAAACAATACCAACAAGCTGTTAGAAATAAGGGAAGCTTACATTAATTTTAGAACATATCGTTAAGTCCATTTCTTTTATCTTTGTATATTACTACTTCTCTTTCATAAATTTATTCTCTAGCCTTTTAAATTGTATTTTATTGTCTGGATAATGTATAGAAGGGTTACAGTTACATTTGTCAGGTACTTCTCGAAACTTGACACCCCTTCTCATGCTTTTGTCTCCCTTTCCCTCCCTCCACCACCTCCTAATCATATTGTTTTCCCCCTTCTTTTCCCTATTACAATTAAACAAATAAATGTATATACAATATACCAGGTAGCAAAGTCAGATACTGCCCAATATTTTTAGGTGCATAAGAACAAAACCTAGCAAAACTAAGCTACATCATATTGATGCATGAGAGAAAACATCAAATTATATTGAAATTTCAAATAATTATTCACCAAAATACATAGACTGGAATCTTATTATGTTTTAGGAACTACACTTATGGAAGATACAAGAGTGAGCAATGTTTACTTCGTATCATTCAGAAATTTGGAGATAATTGTATTACAGTCAAATAGTGTCAATGTTGGGAATAAGCATAATGAGATACATTCAAAAACACCAAAAACAAGCTAGGACACAGTTACTTGAAAGGGGTGGTATATGGTCAAAGGAAAAAAGGTAGATGAATAGAGAGTAGAGAGGGAAAATGCAGCCAAGAATTCAATGCATATCCTACAAAATTAAGAAGAGGAAAGAGGCAGGCAGGGGAGGGAAAGGATGAGAAAGCAGTGACACTGATCATGATGCATTGTGCTCATTGACTGCTTTGTTAAATGAAAAGTCCTTTGTACAAGTATGTGAAATTAAAAAAAAATCATTTTCCTTCTGTTAATCCATTGATCTCATTAGTTAAAGCCTCCTGCAGAGATAACTACAGTTACTTACTAATTGGTCTCCTCCAGTTCAATGCTGTATACTTCAATCCATTTATCTACAATGAAACCAGAGGATCCTTCTCTCCTTACTCTGTGTGATGGCCTCTCAGGACCTGGAGGTAATACAAGTCCATCTCAATGCCTTCATCAGCAGCACCCACAGCGTTCACACTGCAGCAATCTGCAGACGGAACTCTGGGCATAGGGTATTTCCCATCTGTCTTTTGGACTCTGATCCCTTGGTCAGGTTCTTCCCTGTATGGAGAATTCATTTTTCCTTTCTCATCTTCTATCCTCAACTCATCTTTATCATCAAGAACTTTCTCTAGCTAAAGTCTAGCTTATGTACTTTACTTAATTTTAACTATTTTTCAAAAGCCTTTTGGTGGGTCATGGGGCTTGAACTCTGAGCCTGAGTTCATTGTCCCTGAGCTCTTCAACTCAAGGCTATCTACCACCCTACCCCTGGGCCTGGGTGTTGTCTCTGAACTCCTCAAATCAGGGATACTGCCCTACCCCTAGAGCCATAGCCCTAGTTCCCATTTTCTAGTGACTAATTGTAGATAAGAGTCTCTAGGTTTTTTTGTGCCTTGGCTGGCTTTGAACAGGGAGAAAAACCTGGTAAGGGGAATCAGTGTTCAAGAAGTAATATACCCACTACCTGACAAATGTAACTGTAACTCTTCTTTACATTGTCTTCACAATAAAACACAATTGAAAGAAAAAAAAAGATGTGGAGGAGAATAGAGTCAAAAATTAATATATATCTTACAAAATTAAGAAAAGCAATGGATGGGACAGGAGGGAAGGACAGAGGGACAGAAGGACAGAAGGACAGACAGAGGGAAGGGATGAGTAAGAATATTGAAAAGGTAGACATTGATCAAGATGCTGTGTATTCATAAAACGCTTTGCTGAATGATAACTCTTTGAACAACTAATTAAAAGTAATAGATATAAGTCCCCCTTACAATTATTGTATACTAATAAATACATCAATTAAATAAATTTGATGAGCATAAGATTCTAGTAAAGAAACAAAATATTCATGTTATACTTTTACTTACTCTTAGTCATTTGCCAATTATCTAATATAGATAAAAATAGTTAGAAAAAAGAGATTTTAAATTAAAAAAAACCTACATAATCCAGAACTGATCTTCATGAAAAGGAAGTTGGAAAGACTTAAAAGAAAATAGAAAAGAAAAAAAACAGTAAAGCAGAACATCCTAATATGAAATGACATAAATTTTTTTCTAATATTCATATATGTGAGAATTCTGTAAGAGGAAATTAAAAAATTAAAATAACGGGACATTTTCTATAGTGTCCTGCCTTCTTAACAATAGGATGCATCCTATTTCATAGCTTGACTGGGAAATTTAATTAAACAATTAAAACTTCTTGAGGCTACCCGGAATTTTATGGCTTGATTCTTGTATATGAATCATTTTATTCTCATAAAATGAAAGCTACATATCAATGCTAGTCATGCAATGGATTTTGGTCTGAGAACTGCTTTGTGGTCTAGTTGAAACACGTCCAGATAAGCTAGGTTTACATGGGCCAACCTAATCATCTGAACCATTCAAAATTTCCTTCATATACTGTGAATATGAAGTGAGTAAGCTGAAAATTGTTCTTATTGTCTCATTTGACTATTCATTCCAGATTAAACTCTAAAGGAAATATTTCAACATCGCTGGTGTAGGATTTTTCAAGAGAACTATATGACTAAATAAATAAATAAACAAATCGTAAGTCCAGATGATATCAGATACAGTGTTCTAACATCAGAAAAGGCCCAGTAGAAAGATCCATTTATACGATTTCATTTTTTTACAACCACCTAGTCTTTGTTTCCCTTGGATGTCAAAGCAAACTTCACATAAAAACAGATCAACAAGTAAAAGAGGAGCCTTAAATAAAAATATGTGATGTCATTTGTTTTCAATATGTTCTTTTTTTTAAAAAAATGGTAATGCTTGGGTTCCCAGTGATATCTTCTTAAACTTTCTGTGAACAAGGGAGAAAGTCCGGATTCTCATTCTTCTACTGCTCACCCAGAACCACTCAGTAATATCTGTGGAAAAGTAATTGATACATTTTATTTGTTTATTTGATAAACTCAACACTTGAGCTGGGAGGATATCAAACTTAAATGCAGTGTTATAGTCTCTTTTGGATTCAGTTAGTCAAATATCAAGTAGATAAAGTGTCAGTCTGGCTCCTGCATGTCTTCAGCACACAGACATAAGTGCCCTGGTCATAGCATATTGTTTTGTCCAAATGAGCATTAGGAATAGTGTTTCCTTTTATCTCCCTCCACACTGAGGAAGGCTCATTATACATTGAGCCCCAGGAAACAAGGATGTAGACATTACAACAAACATTTGGAACTTGGAGAATTTTTTGAAAATATTAAAAGCTGAACGACTAATGACTCATTATACTTTTGTAACTAAGCAACTAATAGAGTGATTAAAAATATAAAACAATATACAGAGTTTTTTTCTCTAGAATAGTTCACATCATGGTGAAGAGATGGAAAATGACAAGTAAATATTTTTTTTTTGTCCTGTGATTGCTAGAATTCTGGGAATCTTCAGGACTATGACAAAGTTTTGTTCCTTCAGAGTACACTTTACCATTATTTTATTATTTTTATTAAAGAATTTATTAACATTGATTTTTACATTATATTTCAAATGTCATGTTTAACAAACAAGTATTCAAGAAGGGAATCTCTACATACAATCACTGGCACATAGATTTTAGAACATAATTAAACTTAAGCTGAGGGTTTGTATGTCATATGTACATATTAATTTACATTTATTTTAAAATGCCATGTGATTATTAACTTTTCTTTTAATGTTGTTACCAAACATACTTACAAAGGATTTTTAATGATCTTAATTTTTTAGAATTATTCATCAGTATTATTACTTCAAAGTTATGCTGGTATATAGCTACCAAATGTCAAGTATAAGTATATTCAAAACATTATCTCTACCTTAGATTTTCCTACTAGTTAATTGGGACATACTATGTGCTATATCAAAAATTCACAGTATCTTACTTTGCATGTTTATTTGTTGGTAGCCTTTCAGACCTTTGAAAAATAAGTAATTTCTCTTAAGAAAGTGGCATTCCTGTTATTTTGAAAGTTAGAATTTTGAGTTTTAGTCTAGGTATTTCATGAGTTATAGGAATGGCTCTCTTTTATCATCTAAATTTATTGAGTGAATATTTCCACAACAGAAAATACTTCCACAAATCTATCTTATTCAAAGTACTCAAAATCAAATATATTTGAATAAGTCAATATGCATGCTTCAAAATAAGGAGATAATTTTTGCATAAGAACTATGAGAGGTAAATATATTTGATCCTGATATGAAGCAACAAAATAAGTAGTGTTTTGACATTGTCACCTTGAATTTTACTGCTATATTGTGAGATCCCAGAGGCAGGATTTTATTTTGTAATGAGTGACAATGAGACTCTAAAGATGCATGACTTCTTTCAAGATTTGCGAAAAGTATTCACCATAAAGCATATCAACAAGGTATATAGAGAACTCACAAATATAGGTGTATTAAGAAAGATGGCTCTTACTGTACCCATAGTTTAAGGCAATATGGCATTAATTTATGTTATATAAGGTGATATAATGTGCTCAAACTATTGACTGATTAGAATTATTAATGCTATGTAAAGATAAATGATTCAATTGGTGCCTGACTTAGTCTATAGGGTCTAGATATTTATCTTGCTGCCTTTTCTACTTCCATCTAAAACTTTGGGAAATGGTGCATAAACTTTTGAGCAATTGATTCTGAAAATGTGTCCTATGACAATTTATGAACAAAGAACAGTAAATATGTGAATTTGATAATGATGTGCAGAAAAAATGTGGTAAACCAGCTGGGTTTCTGCCTCTTTGAATTTAAGTAATGATTTGAAAAGCTGACACTTAAAAAAAACTATGTCATCAAGTATCATTAAACACCTAGGTGTATGTATTCTTGTGTCAGATTTTATAATCATCATGCAGGAACATATGCTGCGCACTACAGATACCTTCTTGACCAAATATTACACTCTACTTATGTGAAGATACAAAGAGTAAGCTGTACCAGCTTAAAAGAATAGTAATCATTAGTTATAAATGTCATCCTATTAGTGGCTTGTTGGGTTGGATATACATTCCCTTTTAAGGGTAGAAAGGTGTGATGAAATTTCAAGAGATTTTTACTTTGCTGTCTTTTTAAACCTAACAGAATGCTCTGGAGAAGGGCTTTACCAAATATAGGAAGCAGCTTGGTGGCAGAAAAAGCAGATAATGTCAACCATAAGAAAGTTAACAAAGATGGAGAAGAGGACATAGCTTATTGTAATAGGATCATAGTCCTCCAAACTGAGAGTGAACATTTGGGCGTTTACTCACTTCTGCAGTGATAAAGCAAAGGCATTAGTAAAGATTTGGGGGCGTCACCATTTTAAAGAATTTTACTTAAACTTTGCATTATTAGTAAGATTCTACATTCTTGCCCTCGAAAATGCCTTGCATCCACATGGTTAGAATCGTTTTATTTCTTGAGTAACCCTCCTAGAGACCTATTTTCCAAGTCCCAGTTTGAGCCAAGATGGCCCTTTGTTTGCTTTCAGCTTGCAAATATATCCTGTTGTTTTGTTACTATTTAAAAAGACTTTCAGTCAATGCTGTTATTTGTATTCCACTTCACTAGCTAAAGATGCTAATTTTTCCAACTTCTCCACTTCCTCAGAGTTCCCATACACATTTTTATGTTATTTCAAAGTTGAGCTAAATTTCAATATCTGTATTATCTCAAATCACCTACTTCCATTCCCTTAATCTTGATGATAAAAAGTTTTTGCTGATGTTTGATTTCTGTGCTTGTCTCTATATCTAAAGATCTTTGTCCTTGTACTTTATGCCTTGAAAATTTCCATTACGTTCATTTTAATACCATTTTGGGAGGATGTAGTGATAAATGTACTTTAGTAGAAATTCTCCCAAATCTTTTGCTGATCTTGAACCAGATCATCATCTCCTCTAATCATTTGCCAAGGTGACATCTTAATTGTCTTCCCTTCCTTTAGTTGAACTACTCTCTTCCTTGTCCAAGAACATATACACGCCACAGTATTTTTTTTCTGCTTAAATATTTATTCTCAGTCTTCTCTACAAGGCCCATCTTCCCAAGAAAGCTCAGGTCCTATGGATTAAGTCTCCTCATTGTAAACTTGCCCTGCATATGTTACCTTCCAGTCTTATAATACCAAACACATTTCTGTGATTATCAGTTGAACATTTATTCCTCTAGCCCCAACCTCTACCCAGAACTCCTGGTTCAATGGGATGTCTGTGCAGTGGAGGCACTTACGTAGGTTAATGACATTGATATGTGCTTTCACAAGTGAATTCTTCATATTTCAATCTCCAGTCTCCCTGGCCTTAAGGGGAAATATCTTAGTGTTGGGGAATATCTACTCAACATTTCCAATTTTCCTATTAGCTGACACCTGTGTCTGTATGTTTTCTACGTATTTCAGATATTTCGAATAGGTCCACACCATAGCGACATCGCAGCAATGAACTTTTTTTTTTAAAAAAATTGCTTGTCTTTTCCCTCTCCAGACAGTTCTTGATAAGCAGCCACAATTTTAAAAAGTGTTCATCAGCACAAATAATGTCAAACTTCTGATATGATCTTTGCTAGTCTCTTCCAGCTTTATTCTTTTTGGCTAAGTCACCTTGTTCTCCCACTCAAAGTACATTTGTTCTAAGCCTCTCAGGAGCTGCTGTTTCTCATTGAAAGGTAGTCCTTATAGAACGTTGATTAAGCTCTCTGTCCTGGAATGTACAGACATCTACATTCTAACGATACATGAAACTCATCTGCATGATCAACTGACTTCTTTTTCAGTCACTCCCAACTCCCTTCGTATCTCTTTGAGTAGCTCATGATCCATTGGCCTTTAATATATTTTCTTATGTATTTTTATTTCCCTTCCTGGTATATGACTTGATGAACACCAAGAACTTTTCAGTGATGTGTCCCCCTGAATTCAAAGGACATATCATCTCTCAAGAAGCAACTATTTGCTGAACAAAAGAAAAGAATAAAGAAGAACAAGTACAAGAAAGAAAAACACATGTATAGCCTGTTCTTTTTCTAGCCTTCCTAGGTTAGATTTGGCTGTTGGGAATATGAATGAGAGTTACATAAGAAGACAGAAGATTCATGGTGATGTGTTGTCACCAACACCTCTTGTACACTCTTATAAAGTTCTACAGACAAATGCTATAGGAAGGATTGCCTTTCCTAGTTTGTTAACGGTCCTGGTGTGATGTAGAAAAATTGGACTCCTATAGTGTCAGGCACTTTAGGACAAAATAACCCTGAAATAAATGTTCTTCTGGCGTTAACAGCTTAAATAAGAATGGAGAATAGTTCACTTAGTAACCTGTCAGTACCTAAAACAAAGAATAAAACACCTTTTCTAGGCTAGATTGCAACTACAAATTGGTAAAAGAAAGTACATCCAGGTAGCAAAAGGATAATCTAGAAATAATCAGATACCAGCTATATCACAGACATTGGGAAGAAACAGTATCAAAAGTCCATGTTCATTACCCAGAGAGGACAATTAGGTTCTCCAGTCAGTACACACAAGTTTATCTTTGTGAGAAAAGCTTCTGAAGAGAAATAAAATTATGGAAAGTGGCATCTTTCCAAATGAGAGATGAGCTTTTTCTGAAAGAATGGCTTAGGTTATCATGTTGAACTAAGTTAAAATGATTTAAACACATTCTGACACATTTTCTTTATTAGTAAATGAAGACTTAAGAAAGCTTGTGTGCCTGCATTGCTCAATAATACCATAATTCTATGTTTTAGTGTGATTTTGACTGTTTTGACTTAAAACAGACCTGCTAAAAGATAGTGAGAAGGCATGTACACAGAAAGAAATTGACAGTATCATGTTATAGTAAAGATATACATTGACACGAATAAGATTTTAGCTATCAGGGTATAGTAGAATAAAGATTCATCTAATGTAGGTCTTGACAAACAGAAAGTGCTTAGAGAGGAAAATGGCAGAATGGTAGGTTGAGCAATGGTTTTAGGTGTCTCTTTCTGACAGCAGTACACAGTTGTATGTACTGTGACAGATTCAGTTTGAGATATTCAGCTTTCATGAAAACTTAATTATGTTCAGTTCTGGGTATTACGTGAACAGAAAGAGAAGGGGGAGTGAGTTCTGGGGCAATGTATGGGTGAAATATCTAATGTCTTGACTGCAGGTCTGGGAGAAAAGTAAATAGGGTTTAATCTCATGGTTACAAGACAGATCATGATGGGTAAAAAAAATGAAGGAACAGGATGATGACAGTGACTTGAAGGCTTTTGCTTTTGCTTTTTTTTCCCCAGAAAGACTGATGTTGAGAAAGGAAAGCTACAGTATGCAGAGTGTGGATTGTGTCCCTTAGCTCGTAGCACTTCCTTCAAAAAGCAGAAATAACCTCACAGCACCTCATGCAGGCATCCTTCTCTGTTTCAGACTGAATGTGTATTCTTTTCTTTTATGCATGCATAGTCTTCAAATCTCCAAATTTTAGAACCCTAGGGGAGGGGTGTTATTTTAATGCAGCCTGAATCAGGCCATGTGAAATTGTATTAACCCCATATGGTTACGGAGTAGATCCACTACTAACAGATAAATACATTGCAAAGAGATGAGTTTTGTATGCCTTCTTTCCTCTTGCTGCAGGTACACATTGCATCACTTGAGTGGGTGTGCAGGTCATCTGATCTTAGCAATAGCAATCTCTGATGATGCCTTGGTTCTTCCCTAAGTTGTATTTTTCAGCCTCAAAATCTCTGTCATACAGATGGTATACCCAATAAACACTAAAACAACTCCTTTGTCAGTTTTCAGTCCTGTAATGTCAGTGCCTATGATTTTTATTTATGTAAATAATAGAATTATCACACTTTATATTCATGGATTAATGATGAATTCAGTATTTCTTTAGTACATAAAACATTCATTCCTAACTCTGTGCAGCTATTGCCTAGTTTAAATAATTTTATGTAAGTGGGAGACCTTTATGGGCTCACTATAGATTTAGTTATTTTTGTAGTAGAATTGTATATTATTAGAATTAAATTAGTTATAGTGTTTGGTAAGCATGTTTTAGGAAAATTTGCTTTTTTATTTGGGAAATAACACCACTTACATAATTCATTTATTCATTAATCATTTGCTGGAGTTTAAAAAGAAAAAAAAATGTCAAAATTTTACAACATAAAGAACCACAATCTGACCTGAAATGATCAGGGGAGGAGAGAGCACACATAAGATATCATGATAAATAAAACTTCAGATTTTTGTGAATGAGAAAATATTGCATTTGGTCTCAGAAATGCACAGCAACAGGAGAAAATTGTAGCTCTAGGCAGAAATGTCTAATGCTTCGCTACTGCACTAAGCTCAGAATTGTCAAAATTTTCACCAAAAACCTCATTTGCAAGGACAGAAGTAAAGGAGTGTTCTTTTCTTCTTCTAAGTTCTGATGCAGACATCGAGGAAAGTCTTCCCAGTGGGACTCAAGCCTGAAAACAGCTTCACAGTAAAAGAGCTTCATTAAAGGTGGGCAGGATGTAGAACAAGTGCAAGCGATAACCACCTCAAGAAATACTCAATGTCCTTTACCCAGTCTTCATGCTTCCCGTTATTTTCTCAACTTTTCTCCAACCATCAGGGAGGGAACTTCCATTGCATTTCAGATAGAACAAAACTTATATATAGGATAATAATTACAACCCAGTACAATTTCTTTGGGAATTACCCCTGTTTTTATGGCTGGGGAAACCAACAATATGAAATCAATGCCTCTGCCAGAGACCAGAGACATTTGAGAAAATTATAACATAAATAGTTTGTAAATAGCATTCCAATCAGTGTAGTATCACTAATCACAGAGAACAGGCCCATAATTCCATGAAAAACATCATGGGGGTATCACCATTAATGGAGACTATAACTTATTCTAACATATTCCAATATAACTTATGCCCAGAAAACTGACATTTAAATGAATTAGAATTAAAGATTAGATGAGGGATGGAAAGGTAGATCTATTTCTTTTACATTTTTTCTTGCAGTGAATCTTAGGTCCAATCCTTCAAAACATTTTATTGAGTATAGAGAACATATTATAGTTTACACTGAAAATTTTAGAACTCTTTTTCACATTTTCTCCCTTGGGCATATTATCAATACTATAAAAGAGGTTGCTCTTTTTAAAATTTGTTTGAATTAAGTAGTGCTTTATAGCAATCTAATGAAATTTGCTCTTAATCTGGAGACAAAAGAAAGTTTCAGAGCCTAGCTAAGTGTGGTGTTTCACTTTTTTAATTTTAAAGAGTTATATAAACATGAGACTATTCATTTCATAATAAAATAAAAGCAAATTCTTTCAGAGCCTTTTAAGAATAACTTTAAAACATCATATACATCATCCGTCATTTTCTAACTTAAAAATGTATGACCATTCTTTAGTGATGAAGCATGAACCAAAATAAGCAAAGCTATAACTTTGTTTTGTTTCTACTCTCTAAATCATGATATGAAATCCAGTAATTTCTAGGAAGTTGAATAATAGTCACCTCAACCAATGTGTATTTCCTAATTTTCAGTGAATGCAGAACTGGTGGGATTTTTTTAAATGATTTAAGAAGCAAAAGCTGAAAAACAGAAAGGCCAAGTAAAATCATGCTCCTATCCATGTTTATTGTCTATATGTGCAAGTGTGAGGTATTATAATGAGAGAAAGAAAGAGACAAAGAGATAGAGAGGAAGTAAAAGACAGAGAGAGAGGGAGGGCAAGAAAAAGAGAAAGAGAGAATAAAAGGGTTATATATATATATACATATATACATACATACATATATACAAATATACATAATTTTTGGCCAGTCCTGGGGCTTGAACTATTGAGGCTAGAGCTCTACCACTTGAGCCACAACACCACTTTGGCTTTTTTATTATGTGTATGTGGTACAAAGGAATTGATCCTGGGGCTTCATGCATGCTAGGCAAGCACTCTACCACTGGGCCATGCTCCAACCCTGGCCATAATATTTTTTTTCATATATTTTTATAGTAATTAATAGAAGGGTTACATGATATTTGTCAGATAGATGGTGCATTAATTCCCATACATTGATACCCTTTCACATGTCTTGGTCCCCATTTCCCCCCCCTACCCCGACCCTCATCTTGTTTTCCCCTGTTCCCTATCCAATTTCAAATAACCAAATACAAATATATCCGATATATCAGGTAACAAAGTGAGATACTGTAACAATATGAGATAACCAAGGGACAGCAAAAGAGATGAGAGATAACATAGTATCTTAAGAACAACAATCATTCATTATATGGCTTATGTTTCTATATCCTAGAGATCCTTTCATTTAACGTCCTACTATATGGCCTTTTGTATCAAGGTTTTGCTCTATTGCAAATCTCTGCTAGGAGAGGCCAAGGTTTCTACTGGTTATGACGAATGAGGGAAACCACTGAGCCTAAGTTCCTTTGAGTCTGGCTTACTTCACTTAATATGATTTTTTTCTAAGTCTTTCCATTTCCTAACAAATGTGGCAATGTCATTCTTTCTGACAGCAGCATAGAATTCCATTGTGTACAAATACCACATCTTGTTGATCCACTCATCAACTGAGGGACATCTAGGTTGGTTCCATATCTTTGCTCTGGTAAATAGTGCTGCAATCAACATTGTTGTGCTGGTGGATTCAGTATGTCCTTGCTTCTGGATGATTGGGTAAATGCCAAGTAGTGGAATTGCTGGGTCATAGGGGAGCTCTTTTGAGGAACTGCCATACTGCTTTCCACCCGGCCATAATATTTTAAAAGGGAAGCACAGGGATAATGTTGAAAAGAGCAGGGACTCTGTAAAGCTCAGCAGATGCCATGTACCTTGCCAGTTGAGGTTAGCGAGCTTCCTATTTGGCATCTATTCTGATAGGAGCGTATCAAAATTGTCCACCCATAAATGTGAACATGAATGAACTTTGAGGAATTCTTTTCCCCGGAGTCTTCTTTGTTGCCTCTATCTCCTTTGATTATTTTTCCAGTCTACACATTGACACCAGTGTGCTGCCTGCCCTCTTCACAACATGCAGGCCTGTAATGTGCATATGCACCTATTATCCATTACTAGCACTAGCATATAAATTGAAGTATATAAAACTGACCAGGCTTCAGAAGAAAATATTAAACTAAATAAGGCAGGCAGACATGGAAAGACACATTATATGTTGAAAAATTAAGCCCAGAGGAATAGGAAGTGAAATGGTGGGTAGTAAAGAGTGGAAAGGGAAAGTTTGGAGATGATTGTCAAGGGACACTTGTCAGTTAGATAAGTGACATTAAAAGATCACTTGGGGGCCTAGCATATATGAAGACCTGGGTTCCATCACTTGGTATCACATACATAGAAAGAATAAAAGTCAGAAGTGGTGTTGTGGTTCAAGTGGTATAGCTCTAGCCTTGAGAAAGCCCAAGGACAGTGCTCAGGCCCTGAACTCAAGCCCCAGGCTGGTTAAAAAGAGATCATTTGGTAATGCACTATTTACATATATGTAAAAATGCACTATCGTATTGTATATGTAAAAATTGACAGGAGTCTCCATCTCCACACATCAAGTACATGAGGTACTATATATATGGAATACTTTAATTTACTCATTCAACCTGTTTTTCCATACGCCAACACATTTTGTTTCACATAAATTTGTAAGTTTACTCATCAATGAAAAAAATAAATGTAAAATGACAATTTTGGCAGTTTACACATATGTAGAGTCACATGATTACACGATCTGAAAATGGATGAGCAGTTTGTGGTTATCTTCATGTTATGCACATTCATCCAAACATAAATTTGAATTTATACAGACTTAAGTCACTTACTAAAGTGTGTGTTTGTGGGCTGCTTTGGGACAACAGAAAACGCTGTTTGTATAATTGTCCTTCATTGTCTTTGCAAAGTCTAGGTTTTAAGTTTTTGCTGTGCTTTAATTTTTGTTCAAAATAGGTCATTCTTACCTTGAGATGCATTTTTTGTTCCTGCTTTTATGTTTAGCTAATTGCTTTTTTCCCCCTCAATTTGAATTTCTTTGCCTTGCCCACAGCATTTCCTCCTTGAACACTAGTTTTTAACAAGGGTTGCACGTAGCAGTTACATTTCCAGTATGAAACGGATAAAGCTATCCAATGCGAGTAATGATTATAGTAGAGGTCTCTTTCAACTCTAATAATATCCTGTCCTTCAATTATACAGGAAGATTTTGGAATGTGTGCTTGCATTCTTATCTGAGGATATTTGATTCTATTATAAAGAAAAAATAAACAGGAATGATGAAACACATGAAAATGTTAGACACCTATTGTGAGAAAGCTGGTGGCTTTCCTAGGATGTGTTCAGTACAGGTATGAGCAAACAAGTACCTGTCACATATACAATTCAAAACAGCAAGCAAAAGGAAGAGGGTAATATCTAAGGCATGCAAAACATGGAAACAATAAACAGAATTCATAGTGGAACAAATAAGAATGCTTCTTCCAAAAGGATAGAATAAAATGAAAAGATCAGAAGACATTATTACTTCATTTCACAATTATCTCATCCCTGAAATGTGACCACACTTTTTCCCTCAACAAAACATACAGATTAAACCCATACCTGTTTTTAGTTCTGTCTAGAGGCACTTAGTTGCTTATCTCAAATACAGCAGGTGGTTCTTGGTACTCTTCTATTCAAAGATTAACTCAAGTTCAAAACTACATTATCAGTTGGAATGGGTGATGAAGAAAGAGACGAGAGAGAAACAGTCATGTGCTTGTGGCCTCACCCATAATTCTAACTACTCGGGAGTCTGAGATGTGTTCCAAGCCAATCTGAGCAGAAAAATGTGTGAGGATTCTTCTCTAAAATGTCCAGCAAAAGGAAATGATGAAGACATGGCTCTTGTGGTTGAGTACCAACCGAGAAAATAAGCAAAACAAGTGTAAAGTTTTGAGTTCAAATTCTAACTACACACACACACACACCAACAGGAGACAGAAAGGGAAGCAACTACCACCAATTTTGTTAACATGTAATATAGAATTAAGTTACCATGGCCCTTGAAACTACCTGTGTCCTATCCTCCTCAATTTATTTCCTCTGTTTGATTAAGGTATCATCTTAGTCTCTTAACATTTCTTTCCAAGGTGGCTTAGACAGTTTTCTAAGAAATGTCCTAGAAAGCTACTTTGTATCAAGGTCATTTCCCACATGCAGGTGCATTGAATAGAACTTGCATGCCACTAGCTTTGGCACTTTTGTCAGTTTCCTGAGGGTTAAAACTTATACTATAACTATTGTGATGTTCAGTCCCCAAGCGGCTGACCAATGCTATTCATTCATGCAGTTATCAAGCCTAGAACTTCGACACAAGATTTCTTCTAGATTAGGTCTTCCCATGACGTGCTCTGCAGTAACTTAGTTTTGAAACCTGATTACATTAAGGGTGCTGATTTAGCTGGTGAGGCATTATTTCTGGTTCTATCTATGAGAGTGTTTCTGAATCAGCAAACTGGACAAAAGGTGTGAATTTATTCTTCCTTCTGGTGCTGTAAGACCTACCCTCTCCCCTCTTGAATATCAGAACTTTATGCTTTTTGGCCTTTGAACTCGGACTAAGTGACTTCATAGGCTTCCTGCTTCTCCAGCTTGCAGTTGGCATCTTGTATAAATTATTGGCTTCTGTAATCATGTGAGCCAACTGCTATAAATGTATGTATGTATATATGTATGTATGTATGTATGTATGTATGTATATATACACACATATGTATGTATATCTATCATCTATCTATCTATCTATCTGTCTATCTATCTATCTATCTATCTATCTATCTATCATCTGCTTACTTACATATGTGTGTGTCATTGTTTCTCTTTCACTGAAAAACCCAAAATAACGTATCATCTTATTCTATTATAGTATTAATTATCAGATTTTGTTGTTATTAGTATTAGTCTGGAGGTTTGAGAGATTACATCAGGGTTCGCCCTCAAGTATTCCAACACCATTGTCATGAGCTGTACCAATTTATCAGGATTTTAAATTAAAAACTCCTAAATAATTCCAGCAGGAAAGTTTGAGGATCATGACTCATCACCAATGCTAT
This sequence comes from Megascapheus bottae, assembly GCF_031878675.1. NCBI lineage: Eukaryota > Metazoa > Chordata > Mammalia > Rodentia > Geomyidae > Megascapheus > Megascapheus bottae. Next base: position 13,781,682 of record NC_143519.1, read on the forward strand.
GACTGTTTATTTGAGCCATCTTTAAGTACAGCAAACAGAAAAAATGATAAATGAGCTAATAAGTTTATGCCTCTAAAATTTGTGCTTGGTGGTTGAGTAGATAATAAAATGCGCTGGGTGAATTAGGTACTCAATTAGGTAGCTTAGACTATAAGCACTGACATACAGTCACCCAGGTTCCAGCCTCAACTTTCTGTCAGCTAATAGAGGAGTGTGTTCCAGCTTAAATATTTTAGGGACAATTTTAGGGACTCTAAGGATGAATTAAGGGACTTTTAGAAACTCAGCAAGTCTCCCCAGTCTTCTTGGTTAGAACCTATTTTGTAGATTGCAGCATGATCTTAGAAAGAAAAAAGACTGGGACAAGAGAGGTTTTTCCTAGCCCTTGTATTGTGGCAATAAAGTAACTTTTGTGTTGTTGCTTTTATGGTACCGGGACTTGATCTCAGGGCCTGAGTACTGTGCTTGAGCTTTTCTCATTTAAGGGTATTACTCTACACAGTGCCACTGCAGGTCTTTCTGGATTTTAGTACAGTGGATGAAGAGATGAATGGGGGGTTGCATATCACATCTTGGGTACACTTACTTCGCCCAGAATAAGCTCAATGACAGCCTTCATGCCAGAACACACTGGACTGCACTTCTATATAAAAGACTATGAAAAATTCAGGGCCAATGGTGAATGTTATTATAGGTGAATTCATGTGTGTTTGTTTTTTTAACATTTGTGAATGTGATTCTCCCAATTAAACTTATTGCATCATCTGTGCTTCTTGGCTGCCAGCTGCACATATTTAAAAAAAATCTTTTTAAAAAGTCAAAACTAAACAGACAAGATGACATCATTACAATCAAAAAGTGACAACAGCTCGCTTTTTTTAACCATTGATGTTTTCATTTTTCATGTTCCTTTTTTCCTTTTTCTTTGTATCCTAGCCCATGAAAAAAGATGTTTATAGTTAGTGATGATGGGATACTAAATTAATAAGTGCAAAACTTTAAAATTCAGGAAATCAAAGGGGTTTTAGCTTATTTTATTTTTTATTTTTTTAAGTGAGGTGAAATATGAAGCTTTGCTAGCAAGTCAGGGTGACTTAAATACAAACAACATGAATTTTGAAGGTAGATTGCAAAGTTGGGGTTTGAATCTTGGTTGACTTAGTCTATGATCTTAAGGTGATTATTTATATGTCTCCAAAACAAGACTATCAGCATCAAACTTTCAAGGTCACTAATTATATATATATAACATATATGCACACATGCGTATATAAACACACACATACATATATAAACACATTTTTATATACCCATCTGTATAGTATTTGGAACACATGGCATGATTGCTCCTAATAGCTTGCCAACTGTGGGCAGAAACAAGATTGATGACTGAAGTAATGGGTTGGTGGACATACAGGTCTTGTCAATTATTTTCCAGACATACCTTCACAGTTGCTATAAATCAAGGGCATCAAAATCTTACAAGAGGAAATTCAAAAAGAAGTATGGCAGGTAAAACAGGGACTTGCACATAATATACTCACATGATTTTCTTAGTGATGGATGATTAAGGACAAATGATATCTTCTTGTACTTAATATCACAGTTGAGCAATACAACCTATTCTATTAAAACTTATTAACATCTTAACATATCTTGCTGATCTATTGCATTCTAGAGTTTATATTAGTTCAGTTTAGAAAAGAAAAGTATTGATTGCAGTGAAGGATAAAAATGAAGCTTATGGTTCTTAACCTCATTGAATTTGTACTCTCAGTAGGAAAACAAAATATATACAGGTGGAGGAGTTTATACGCTGGTACATAGTAGTGTACAATTACAACTTGATGACTGACATGGGTAAGTACAGATAAAACCTTTGGAGAAAGAGATCAATGTGAGTTTGAAATGTCTTGAAAAGTTTTAATAGAAGAACTGTGACTTAAGCTGGCTTTAACCTGTTTTAAGGTTAAGGGATGGAGGAGGTTTGTTTTCTGATATCAATGATTTGAACTATGATTTCCAATCACACAGGGATTCATTAAATTATATTTTACTTGCTCTGTTTTTCTTCTCAGAGTTGCAGGGTTATTCATTTTTAATGCCTAATTTTCAGTCACTGACATCAAAGGGAGATATTTAAGGCAAGTTCAGTTGCTTTGGAGCTGAGCACCTTGGTCTAGTCAAAGTGCCATACAGTTTCTCATTTGTAAAACTTTATGCATATACAGGGAACTTATTGCAGCAGCAAGTTACAAAAATTCTTTCAATTTAAATTATCTTCACACTGAGAACTAAACTTTAAAATGTCTTAATGAAGAAAAAACCCATGTGACCGCCCCATCTATTCCTAGGTGCTGTCTGCCTTCAAATGCCCTCTTCCATTTACATACCTAATTCTCCCCTAGCAGTAGCAGATCAGTCCTTTTTTTTGCTGGAGGAAAGAGATAGTAAAAGATTTTTCTATACAGCATACTTCTGTCTCTGAAGGTCTGAAGTTAAAAATTAATGTTATAAAGGGAACTGCTTTTATACTGACTGACTGAAATGAAAATGAATATTGGATATTTCTTGAGGGATTTTACAAAACAATGTCAATGCAAAAAGGAGGATCTTAATATATAGACATGCATACACACCCTTTGTGGATGAAATGGTACGGAGATCATTGAAGCAGAGTAAGTAACCTGTCAAATCCATCAGTCTTGATTGGCTTTCATTTTAAATGCATTTGGTCCAGGATTCCTGTTACTGGGACTTGCATACTGGATGTGCCACAGAAACCAAATCAAATTTCCTTTCTCATGGCTGAATGCTTTCTCTTTAGACTGAATCTGAGAAACCAGGCAAGATTAAAGTTAAATATTAAACAATGCTGAATTTTTTTTCAATGCAAAAATGAGAATAGTTAGCTTCTGTCTCAGTCAGAAGAAACAAAGGAGATAAACACTCACAGTAGTAAGAACAGTACGGGGCCAGGGTTTATATGAGAGGTGTAGAAATTTTGGAGGACTTCTGAAAGACAGGAAGTTAATTGGATTCTATTTATTTATATTAGTTTCCTAGAGCTGCCATAACAAATTACCCCACACTCGGTGACTTAAAACAACTGAAATGCAATCTCTCTCACTATTCTGGAGGCCAGATGTCCAAAATCAAGGTGTTGGCAGGGCCACTTCTCCTTTGTGGGTTTAGCAGATGAACCCTTAACCAATTCTTCCAATTTCTGGCGGCTGAAGGTGTTCTCCAGCTTATGGATGAATAAATCAGATTTTTTTGCATCATTTTCATGTGTAAATGTCCTTCTTCTCTATGTCTGTCCCTCAAATCACCTTTCCTACATCTTAGAAAGCCACAAGCCACTGGAATTGGGGTTCCAAGATAGGTTCATGTTAAGATCTTTTACTTAACTCCATCTGAAAATATTCTCTTTCCAAATAGGGTCACATGAATTTGGCAATAGTAAAGAACTGATGATCTTACCTTGTGAATGTGAAACAGAATGGAGGAACCCATTGGTAAGATTTGTCCAAGAAGAAGCAAGAGACTCTCTTAAACCTAGGGATCATTCTAGTGCTGAATGTGGTGTATCATTAGGTGGATCCCCGTCACCCTAAACACAAAATCTTATCTCAAAAAAATCAAAATGAAAACAAACCCCAGGACTGGTTTCAAGGGTAGAGATGGCATAAGTTGCCACACACCACAGGAGCAGGTAAGTAGAGGATGAGTTACACATGAACCTCAGAAGAAATGGATGGCAGTTCAGTGGGTGGACAGGTAAGACTTCATTCCAAACTTCTCATTTTTTTGCCCCATTCTGATATTAAAAAACATGAAAGCACCGGCCTTCCTGCTAGCCAATACCACGAAGTGATCGTCTCAAGTAAAAAAGATTGTTCTTGAAAATGTTTAGTCCTTTGAGTTTCTATGAATCGATCATTTCAGTGGAATATCAGCAGTTGTGTTTCTGCCTTACTCAAAGTTGTGTTGTCTTCCCTATCTGCCTAAGAATTCAGAACCTGCCTTGCTCCTCAGGAGATAAACTTATCCATCCTTAAAATAAAGTTCTATAAAATTATGTACTCCTCAATTTTGGTTTTTACATAAGAGGGGAAAAAGAATATAAAGAATCATTAGATAAGTGCATAACATCCAACATAACAGAAAAAAGTGATCATATTTTTTCCCTGATAATTAGCCTGTTGTGGTAGCAAGGGCCCGAAATCTAAGTTTATCAGTAGTTAGAGACAGGAGGACCTCAAGTTTGATCTGGAATCTGTGTCAAAATCAAAATGAAAACAAAAGGGTTTGCGATGTAGCTTAAGAGTTAAAATGCTTGTCTTCAAAGTGAGATTGGACCTCAATATGCTAGACCAGAAACTATTCTTTTTCTGATAATTTTATTAAAGATGGGAATTCATGATACTTAGATAGGAACCACTCTTCTCTAGACATTGAAGAAATGTTTTCAGGTGACCATAAAACACACTTTGAAAAAAATGTACTATTTCAGAAAGCTATTATCTCAGCTTGCCCAATTTGGGAAATATGGTTGTTAGAGGATTACAGGAGTCAATGTACAGAAGGGTTTCATGCCTAGAATGGTAGTATTAATAGCACTTCTTTCCAGATTCATATAAGACCTATTTTCTTAGAAAATTACTTTTTTAAATCAGAATCATTCTAAGTTCAGACGCGAGGCAAACCAATGTCAGTGTTTCCAAAAAGTGGATATCTCTTCTCAAAGTGATTAAGCAATGAGGAAAGAGTAGAATTAGACATAATGAAAAATGTAGAAGATCCTAGGCCTGCCTGAAGGAGAGAAACCAAGGAAAAACCAAACCTGTAAGACAGCTTTGCAAGGCTCAAAGTCAAACCTGGTTGGAAGTAGGGAAACAGGGTAAGGGAGATTAATCCATTTATCTCCAACCACCTATCTGACCTACAGCTGCTATTTGAGCATGTTTTGGGGGGCAAGAAAGGTGGGCAAGATGGGCAAGTTTACAGATGGGAACAATGATGACAGAAGTGGGCTGTGCTCCAGAGGGATGGCTCCAGGAAAGACTGACTGCAGGCTGCCTGAGAATTCAGTCTGATCACGTGGAAGGAGCTACTATCAGTCTCCTCCCACCTGCACAGCTGACCAACCTGATGCAGCAGGCAGAGCCAACACAAGCCACCTCCTCCTGCAGCGTTATTCCAGCTCCCTCTACTGAGAACTTGTAATATTGTGTTCACTGTTGGGAAAGGCTTACAGGCATCTCATCCAATTAAACTGGGCAGATATTGAAGAAGGAATTTGAAGCTAAGAGGCTGGAGAATATGATTGTAACAGAATCTAAGAAATCATATTGGAAACATATCTTATAATTGAAAACTAGCTGCCTCCTTGTCTCTCTGGAGTAGTGCAATGGAGTAATTATTAAATGTTTGGCACTCCATTCTTTCCTTATTTTTGTCGTGATTGGACTATTGGTAGCTAACACTTTAGTGCCAGGTGGACATAAAAGCAGGTTAAATGCATGAGCCTGGTAAATGTTCACTATAAAGATTTGAGTTGAGTGCTATTATTCACACCTGAGAAGACTGACATCTACAGTTTATTGACCATAAATCTGGATTAGGCCAACAATCATGATCTTTATCTCCTTGCTGGGAGGGGAAAGATTGAGCTCCATTTGAACAAATATCATGATAGTTATTGGCAAATTTAAATTCAGTACATCACAACTAACTACATGTTCATAGTAATGGCAAGTACCTGGACACATTTCTTCATTTTTTTTACCACCTCAAAGAGGTTATACATAGCTATCTACCAGTAGGCACAACCTGTAACCCTAGGCACCCAGGAGCCTGAGCTGAGATCATAAAAATCAAAGGTTAAAGCCATTCTGAGATGAAAAGTCTGGAAGACTCCATCTTCAAAATGATCAGCCAAAAGCAGAGCCAAAAGCATGGCTTAAGTGAGAATGCCAGCCTAATAAGCATTGGGCATTGCATCAAAATCCCAAGTACAAGGAGATAATTTTTTCTTTGGTGAAGTTTGGTTTGGAATGCTACAAGAGTGGAAAATTAAACTATCCATACCAGAACAAGAATTGAGTTTTAGTTTTGATTATTGGTATAACTTTGTGATAAATGTTTCATACTTCCAGCTAAGCAGGGGATACATCACAAAGCCAGGCTTTGTGGGCCTTTGCACCATATACTGATACGATACATTGAAGAAGACTAACTTGGGAGTAAGAAGTTAATATAAAAAAGTGATTGTTATCAATTAGAAACCTGTCGACACATGAAAAAGCATGATCCAGTGGCATCTCTATGCCTGGTGCATCCAGTGGGCACCAGTGGGTCAATACCACCCATGCCCATCTTCCTTGAAAGGAGTCACCAAACGTTGACATCATTTAGTAAAGAGCCATATGTTAGGAGACATAGTATGAAGCCTTCTGACACAGAAGACGCCTTTGGAATCTGGGATCCTAAAGGAAATGCAAATCAAAACAACACTGAGATTCCACCCCACCTCACTAGTCGTTGTCAAGAAAACTAAAACAGGTGCCAGTGAGGATGCAACCAGAAAGGAACCCTAATGCACTCTTGGTGGGAATATAAACTTGTTCATCTATTCTAGGAAGCAGTATGGAGGTTCTCAATAAAATTAAACATGGAAATATTCTATGTTTCCAGGAGTGGAAATTCAACTCTTGGAATTTACCAAAAGCTTACAAACCAGGGAACAGTAAAACCTCCAGATCATCCACATTTACTCCAGCATTATCACAATAGCTAGAGTATGGAATCAGCCCAGGGGCCCCTCGATGGACTAATGGATATGGATCCAGAAAATGTGGTATATATACCCAATGGAATTTTGCTCATCCATTAGAATGATATTGTACTATTTATAAATAAAGACTTGGAATAATTATATTAAGTGAAGGAAGTCAGGCCCATTGAGACAAAGGATATATGTTTCCCCTCATACAAGTAAATACACTGGGTGGTATGCCAGTGTGCAGAAATAAATAAGTTAGATTCAAGGTCAATCACTGATAGTGCCATTCTGTAGAAAGTAAAACAAAATTCAAAGTTCAGCAAAATAAAACATCAGAAAGTGGGTACTTATAAAAGGGTGACGTGGAACCATCTATCTGGTGAATATAATGTAACCCTTCTATTAATTACAATAAAAATATAAAAAGGGTGCAGTGGGAAAGGAGAAGAATAATGAAGAAGAGAAGAGGGAGAAAAATGCAGGTTAGAATCCAATGTATTTCCTACAAATTTAAGGGATTGTTAGGGAAGGGATGAGTAAGAATATAGAAAGAGGTGGCATTGATCATATATACTTTTAAACTGATTATTGCAAAAAGAATTCCTTTGGAGAGTAGGACAGTCAGTATGGATAAGTCCTTTATAAGCATGTTATAAGATAGGACAATGACACTTGTTGATATTTTTTACAAAAGGGTGAGGGAGTTGAAAAGTGAGTTTGATCTGAGCACTTTGTATGGATTTATGGAATATTAAAATGTAACCCTCTGTATATCTAATAAATGCTAGTAAAATCATTTTAAAAGTATTTCTTTTAGGAAAATTTTAGAATAGTATTTTTACTATGAAGATGAAACTATATTTAAGTTAGACCAGATACTTTATTCTAACAGGAAATCCAAATATAATTTTTTCCAAATCTATGTTTATTCTCAAGTAACTCAACTAAAATATATAAAACAATTTGTTGGTAATCTTACTTAACCTAGACAAATTGGATTTATGACCTAGGAAACATTGACTTTGTTGGCTGTTTAGAATTTTATGCTCACTGCAAGGAATACTGATAAAGATATCTAGAAATAGTGGGCGTGCTCCATTCTATCTATGGATTTGGAGTGAAGTTTTATAAAATTCTGTTCCTAACACACCATGAAACTGAAATGATATCAAAAGAGGAGCTTTATATGGTAGCTCATGGAGGGGCATCCAGCTTCTCAGTGTCTTTGTGAGTATGCGATCTCCTTGAAATCATTACAACTGAACTCCTAGCCTCAGCTACCCCCTTCTGAATTGTGTATGATTGTGAGGCTAGAACTGGAATCATGTATTGCCACACAGTGTTCCGAAGGTTCTCTCAGAGCCTTGCCTCTTGCTTATTTAGAAATAGACAAAATTGTCTCCCTCTTAAATCATAATCGGTGGCATGCATCCACTAGGAACATTTGGCACAGGGAATGTATACCAACTATGCTTGAGCAGCCATGGTGCTATGCCCTGATGGAAAGAGCCTAGGACTTAGAATTCAAAGATCATGAATGCAGGGAAGCCTTACATGGGCTCTGTGACTGTTGTGATTCACTGCTCTGAGCTTCACTGTCCATAGCAGTAAAAGCAACATGGTACTTGCACAGTATGTTGCATAAGTGTTATGAAAACCGACTCTGCAAATGTGAGTTACAGTGGCTTTCTGAACCATACAATTAGACATCAGTTACAAAAATAATATTAAGAGGACGAATGGCAGTTGATAAATTTCAACTTAGATACACTTCTTCTGCATAGTTATGTTATGTCCTTCGTCTTCATCTGTATTGATTTTAAACCTTTGGCACACAAACATTTCATGAGATTAATATTAATCATCTATATTAAACAAATCAAGGAAATCTTTAGAGTAAGAGGATTTGTTTATATTTGGATTATAGGTAAATATTTGGTAAAAGCTTTAAAGCTACTCGGCTTTAAATAGTCTTCATCCTATGTAAGTAAAAATGTCTTGAAAGAAACAATTCTCTGCATGATCAAAGAAAATTTAACAACCAACTTTAAGCTGAACAGAACAAATGTATCTTAAATCATAACTGATCAGAATAAGTTTCAAGAGGTTAATCTGTAACTCATAATGATCTTCATTGTCATTTCTTTTCACTTTGAAAATTGTTTTGAAATTGACTGAAATTGCCATAGAAATAAAAATATGTGCTATAACGCATAGCAATTTTTGAAACATAATAAATATTTGCATAACTTTAATTTTTGCATGAGAAAGGGATTTCTGTTTACAGTCACAGGACTTAAACTAGGAGGCCTGGGTGCTGTCCCTGAGCTTTTCTGCTCAAAACTAGCACTCTACCAGTTTGAACCATAGCACCACTTCTGGTTTTCTGGTGATTAAGTGGAGTTTCCTGCAGGAGCTGGCTTTGATCTCAGTCTAGGATTGAGACTTGAGCTAGGAATATAGACAGGAGCCACAAGTTCGCAGGGTTGTTTGAAATTTCATGGTGCTGCTTTTTCTCTTGTTCATGTATTTCCTATATTGAGTATGCATTCAATATTGTCTTTTTTTGCCAGTCCTGGGCCTTGAACTCAGGGCCTGCGAGCTGTCCTTGGGCTTTCTCAAGGCTAGAGCTTTACCACTTGAGCCACAGCACCACTTCTGGCTTTTTTTTCTATGTATGTGGTACTGAGGAATTGAACCCAGGACTTCGTGCAAGCACTCTTCCACTAGGCCAAACTCGCGGCCCAATACTGTCTTTCTTTAAATATATATGATGAAAATCACTCAAGTTGGTTTCTACCCACAGCCATTGGTGATGGAGGACTGGGCATCAGTTCAGCTATTGTTCTACTATCTCAATTTTTAAAAGCTCAATGAGGACAAAAATTAAGTTGGAAACTGCAGGATGAAATAGGCTGCATTTGATCTTACAGAGGGAGGAGGAAAGAACACAGTGTTATAGCCTGAAGTTAAAACTACCTAGACTTTTCAGAATTCTGTGTTTGATCAGTTCTTAATCAAAGCAAGCAATATAAATCATTTGTGAAACATCGATACGTTTCAGATTCTCTTAAAAGAAAAAGTGGATTTCTTACAGGTGTCAGTGGCATGAAAGCTCTGGTTTCTTGACATTTATATGTATGTTGAACCAGATTTGCAGATTTACTTATGTTCTGGCAGAGGACAAAGGTAGTCTCTACGCTGTCCATCTGTGTACACTGGACAAAGATACATTGAGTGACTTGTGTTGTCTTCCACCGTTATCCCCAAGATACCATTTTTAATGGCTGGCAATTTTTATTATGCACAAATAAAGCATTCTAAGATAATTTAAATATGGTGATTGTCTGTGAACTCATATTCACACAACAAGAGGAAATACCAGCTACATCATATAAAACTGCACCTTGGTGAAATAAAGTATCAGAACAGAGTGTTTTGAAACAAGCCTTTTCTCTCTTCATCCTTTACTCCATCCCTCACAAAATAGTTAATAGTAAATCCTAATGGAAAAAGTTGTGAGCGTTGAGACACTGCCTCTCTGAGAGGATTGGAACACACCTGACCTGGAGACAGAGCAGAAAATTGCAGAGAGCACTCCTTCCCTATCCAGACTCTGGCTCATCTCTACTAAATTTGGGGAAAGTTATTTGATCTGTCTGTGCTTTTGGTTTTTCTCAATTGTTAAACAGAATTAATAAGAACAACATGTTCATAGATTTATGATGAGGCCATAGAATAATGTTTATCTAGCAATCAGCCCACAGCCAGCACTTAGAGGCTGCACATTTATAATTAAATAATGCAGCCATAAGCATATAGATGATGTTATCATCATTATTATCATATTTTTATTCATAACAAATGGAACATTTACAATAAAATAAAAATGGTCATATTAAGGCATTCTAAGGTAACTTTAGAAACTTACATAAAATATTATTGCAAATGAAACTATTCCTTTAGTTCAGATAACTGTACTTAAAACAAATTAAACTAGCCTAATCATAATAAATTGATGCCAAAATAATATTCACCCCACACTGAGTTCAGCTATGATAAAAATTTATAATACTTCATTTGTAGTTTTATTGGTTTTAGTTTGTGGCAAATAATATTCCATTCTAAGCATTGATGTGAGCTGCCAAACAGGAATGCTTACAATTGTTCCATAGTGTTTTAAAATGACTTTAAAAAGTGGTAGGTGATTTTCTTTCCAATTTTTGATAGCAGTGGACATTCTTGCATTAGTAATAATGTGAACTTCCTTTGCTGCTTGTGAGACATCTTTTCCTTACCTTCACTTACATTATTTGGGTAGAATTTTTTTAATTTTTTTATATTTTTATTGTAATTAATAAAAGGGTTACATGATATTTGCCAGATAGAAGGTGCATTAATTCACATACATTGATACCCTTTCGCATGTCTTGGTTTAATGGAAGCCAGTGCTTTAGTTTTATGTGTTGTCTTAATAAATTATCACATGCTTGGTAGTGTCACACAAAAGCAAATTTAATACTTTGTACTTTTGAAGGTTTCACCTTTGATACAGGCTTCACGGGCTTAACATCAATACGCCAACTGAGCCGAGGATATTTATTTGGTACCTCTAAGGAAACTCCCCCCCCCCCCCGACATGCACCCATGCCTTTCCCACTGCAAGAGGCTTCCCCGACTTTCTTGGCTTCTGTATTTTTCTTCCTCTCTGAATAGCTGCGAGTTCTCTACTTGTGACTCGCATCACTATCACTTTAGTTCTTCCTTCCTTCTCTTTTTAGCAATTCTCATGTGATCCTCAGTTCCACAAACTGCATCTGGATAATCCCCCTGATTTAACATCTGTGGATCTACAGACCTAATGATGTCTACATTTCTATTCCTTGGGTTTATAAATAAGCACAGCTTCTGACAGTTTGACCTAGACATCAAGGCAGGGCATTATTCTACACCCACACACAGTCTGCATCCAGACTTTTTCCATAAAAACTTAGGTTGAACTGGATCATTGCAATATCTACTATAAAATTAAAATGTTAAATTTAATTTACCTAAAATGCTGAAGAACAGTATAATGATGATGATGGGATTACGTGAGAAAAAACTTACTTGTATTCTCTTGCATTGTTTGGAGGAAACACACACACACACACACACACACACACACACACACACAGGCCGAGTCCTAGGGCTTGAACACTCAGGGCCTGAATGCAGTCCTTGAGCTTTTTTTTTTTTTTTTTTTTGCCAGTCCTGGGCTTGAGCTCAGGGCCTGAGCACTGTCCTTGGACTTTCTCAAGGCTAGAGCTCTACCACTTGAGCCTCAGCACCACTTCTGGCTTTTCTTCTATGGATGTGTTACCAAGGAATCGAACCCGGTTCTTCATGCATGCTAGGCAAGCACTTTAACCACTAGGCCAAACTCCCAGTCTCCTTGAGCTTTTTTTACTCAAAGCTAGTACTCTACTGTATGAGACATAATCCCACTTCCAGCTTTTTGCTGGTTAAAAGGAAATAAGACTCTCAAAGTTTCCCCCTTGGATTAGCTTTGAACCTCAACCTTCACATCTCAGATTCAACAGTAGCTGCGATTACAGCTAGGATTATACCAGTGTGTGGCAACAAACCTATATTTTAGATATCTTAAAGCTTGAGGAAATTTTGGTCCTGGAAATTTGGGGAATACATTGAAAGGACTGATTTTTTACATAGTAAGACAATGACAGGGTCCAGTGCATGCAAATAAGAGATGTGAATACATCTCTTCATCCTCCTTTCAAGTACAAAGTATCTAATATCAAAATTTTATCAACTTAAGAGGACAGTTGTCTTTTCAAGTTGCATCAAAGACTACACAAAACTTTTGCTAATTCACTGGATACTGAATATGGACCCTAGTGAACTTCAATGTTCCATCAAATATGTACTGTGGGTTAAGTCTTCTGAGCAGGATAGACTATGTTACAGTGATTGAAATTAGGCATCCAGACCTTTCACACAAAATATACAAATTAAATAGAATAATTGTTTTTAATCTACTAGGTAGTTCTTCAGATGTTTGGTTTTGAATTTATCACTTGGATCAAATGCTACTGAAGAATAAATTCTTGCTTTGTAAATTGAAGAAATAGAATACTTTAGAATGTTTATGGCTTTTTATTTACTTTATTACCATGTAGTCAGATTATCATAAAATTCATGGGGAAAATGAAATATGTTTGAATATAACTTCATCTGTTGGTAAATGGCCAGACTAGCTTAAATGCAGTAGTTCTTCAAGCATTGTGATCAATACTTTAGAAACTTTTAACTCTCTTAGGTCCTTAAAACCCATGAGCCATGATGTAATAAATTGGCTACATCAGCCCATTTTTTAATATTCTTCTATTGAACTGCCATGTCTGTAGCTGTGATTCTTTTAAGTTAAAAAAAGGGACTTATGAAATTGGAAGCATTATTCTTTTAAGTCAAGGTCTATTTGTTTCTATAATCATTTTGATTTTTAACTCATGAGTTCTGCTGACTTCTGATAACCACTCTGAAATTTCAGAGCATAAGGTTATCTTTCTATTAAACTATTGGTAAATTTGGCATGAAAAATCACATTTTCTGTAGGAAGACATACATTTACTAGTTTGAGGTACAGTAAACCTTTCATAAGGTTTCTAAGCTTATCTATATGCAATGATAACATGGCTTATACTCAAGTAAATCTCTCATGTTGTTATAGTTATTTACAAGTCAATTTTAATACTTTAAGGATGTTATTTAATCTATTTATTAAAATGTGAGTAGAAATAGATTTGACCCTATAAAACTGAGTTGAATACTTTGGAAAGTCTATTAATGGTTAATTACTAAAAAGTTTAGGTCAAATTAGAAGTTGGAGACACACGTTGGAGACACACTCTTAAACAAAAACAGTAAAATCTATGCTAGTATTGCTTTAAAGCAATCTTAAGAGTACTTGAAAATATGTTCATTGTTTACATAAGAAAAATAATGTGAACTCCAATTAGTAGGATGTTGGACAAATGAGTGCATATTTCTACATACTTAATTGAAGTAAGATGTAAATATATGCACTAGGTTTTACAGCTCAGTGCTTGAATCAATTTTTTTCAATTAAATAACAAACTTGTGGTTTTACTTTGTGAACTTGATGACTTTGCTGAAAATTACTAACCCTTTAAAATACAAGTCTAGGAGTATTTGCTTACAACTCTTTGGAACAGGAAAAAAAATACATGTATTTGACAATACCATCCAAGGGAGACAAGTGTCAATTTGAAGTTATTTGGAGATAACTTGTTTGGTTTTATTCATATGTCCCTTGACGAAGCTCTTAGTCAATACTTAGATCCTTTACATTAAAAGGTACAATGTGCAACAGCAGTTCCGGCAAGATGAAATGAGCAAGTAAAGGTGAAAGTTCTGGCATAAAATTGTCTTTCAATAAATATTAATTTTCTTTTCTTTAAGGGGAATAATACCTAAGCTATTTAGTTATATGTGTTACCAACACATATAACATTGTGTTGATTATTACTAAGACCAAATTTCCTTTAAATTATTATTTATAAAACCTAATATTGCAGGCCAAATTCCAATTAATTTGAAAATACTTTTGACATATGTAGACTCCAGAATGCTCTATTCATCTTAAAAAGGAAATAATATATTCCCACTGTACTGAAGAATATTATTGTCTGTGATTAAAAGTAAATTATAAGTTCTATTAGAAATCTCATGAACTTTTCACTTATATGTTTAGTGTTATTTGAGCCTTCACTATGAAGTACAAAGCTTATTTGACTCTTAAAATGTTTCTATTAGAATAAAACAATAATTTATATTACAAGTCATTTGATGTGAAGCTAAGCCCCCTTAAAATAATGATTCCATCCATATTGTACAATATGGATAGTATAAATATAAATACAACATACACATTGAAAAATCTCTTTTTTTCTGAACTTGTTGGACAAGTGACTAGCAAAAGCCATAGGAAAACTCCAACTGCACCATGTCATTATCATAGATGCTGATGAGGCATGGACTTTTTTGTTGGATGATACCTACTGACACACACAGGCAACAGGACACTTCCCCTGGAGCACTATTTACTCATGAAAATGCATGCTTTTCCCTTCCTAGTGACTGACAGAGCATCCAGCATCTGGCAGGCATCTTTCCACTCATACATTTAAAAGTACATTTTATCTGGTAACTCTTTTTGTTTGTAAAATAAATCAAAGGTAATACTTTATCACTTGAGAATATTATTTTCCTGAATACTTGGAAGTATCATGATAGAACTACAAGCCCTTTCTCAGTAAATGGGTTGTCTTCTTGTGTGTGTGTGTGTGTGTGTGAGTGTGTGTGTGTGTAGTATACATACACATGACTGTATATCTATGAATGAATACACTTATTTATTTCTGTATTAAAGCCATAAAGACTCTAGTAATTGGGTATGTTAGAAAACTAAAGACTACCTAACTATATTATGGTAAAGACGACTCACCACTGATTCATCTTATAGATAAATTTCTAGATATGAAAGAAATAGATTGCTTTAGGGATTAAAAGTGTGTGAGATGTAATAAGAGTTAATACCATTAATTCAGTTAATTCAAATTAAATGGCAGTGTCAAAGAAAAATAAAGCTTATTAATCTCATCAGTAAATCACAGCAATAGATACCATATTGTATTAAAGAAGCAAATTTTATTCTGTACTCTGAACTGAGTTCACTTACTTTGCATTTTGATACAATGATGAGTTTTCTGTATTCATTACAGCAGGGTTGGATGTTAACAGTTTACAATACCTAGCTTGCATTCATAATTTTTTTCATAAGTAAATAATGAATTAAAATCTTTTTCAATATAAAATGTACTTCATATGGATTAAAATTAAATTTAAATGTAAAACATTTATGTAAAATAGAATGGATTTTACTAGATCTTTTTTAATATTTCCCCTCTCTGTTTCTCTCTCACACACTTTCTTTTCAAAACCACTAAATTAAAGGCAGGGGCAAAAAAATTCAAACTAGAATACTGTTAATTGTGAGGAGGGGCTATTATAGTAGACAATATTCATTATAATAAGGTACTTTTATTGTACAGGTGAGGTTGACTTGGTGCATTACTTGTAAAGAACTAAAAGATACTGCAGATTTTAGAAGATGGAATACAGAAAAGAACAAAAACAACTACTGACTTTGGGATATATGCTAGACATTTTAAAACTTTAAATCAGCTACAGCAAAATAACACTGATAGGTGTCTGCCTGTCACCAGACTGGAATGAAAGCAGTGTACTAATTAAAGGATCTTTCCCCTTGTGGTTACACACACTCATTAATGAATGGGTCACCAGTAAGCTTTCGTGTCACAGCTCTTATATCACTTTACTGTGCTGGATATATAACTGTGCCCAACATACAGTTACATCTTTTATTTTCCTAAACCAGTTCTGAGGCTATCATGTAAACAGCTTGACATTGTTTGCATGTTATAATAACCTCATCATAACAAGTGTTTTCTAGCTGCTGGCCTCTTAGTGATACAAATATTATTTTAACAAAGTGACAAACAGAGCAAAAACCAAGAGGAAGTGAAAAGGGGTTCTCTTAATTCTATTCAGAAGCTCAAAGATCTGAAAGGCACATAACTTCAGAAATTGAAGCTGCTCTTAAAAACCATGCCCCTACTTCTTTCTGTTTACATGAGTGAATGTTCATCTGATTGTTTTGTAACTAGAAGTGGAACCAGTGGCAAGGTTATGTATGAAGGGCACACACATATCCAAAGGACCAGCAGTAGAAGGAGCACTGAAAACAGAGTCCACAACTTTCCCTACCCACACCTAGCATCTGAGAAGTGAGCAGGGATTTCGAAGGCTTCTGTTGGGGATTTGGGCCTTCTGAGAGCTGGGAGATGAGAAGGAATCTTCATGCTAGTGCTGTGATTCATGATGATCATATTTGACATGTGGAATGGGGGAAACAAGATGATTGAGAGGCGCTGGAGGAGGTACAGGCCGACAAGGACATGAAAAGGGGTATCAGTGTTTGAAAAGGAATATATCCAATACCTGACCAATGTATCTGTAACTTCTCTATATATTACTCTGACAATAAAATAAAAAATATATAATTAAAGATAAACTATTTCTAAAATCCTCAATAAAAATCTGTTTAAAAGCTTTTCCAAAACCAAAATATTAAAATTATTTCTAAATTCCTATGGAGGCTAAAATTACCTTAATGAAAAAATTTGTATGATATCAGCAATTAAATCAAGTAGGTCCTAAGATGGGTAGTTTCTGGTAAGAACTAGCTATCAGGAAAGATTAAACATATGATAACGGGTTGGCCTCTAGATGCTATGGAAAGTTTGGATAAGATCTGCTCAGTGCATTCTTCCTTCCACCATAATCCTCTTCCAGACCATTTTCTCTAGCAGCAGAGACTGGTTTACTAAAATGTACAAAAGCAGAAAATCTCTCTTGATACAGAAATCTAAAGCATTCCTTTTCTAATCTTGATTTCATTAAAAAAGCATGACAGCAATTCTAATATGAACATGGTTTTATTCTATCGCAGAGAAACTAGAAAATATTGGCCTTAATATTGGCCTTGTACCTTCCATCATCATCATCATCATCATTATTATTATTATTATTATTATTATTATTATTGTTTTGATGGTACTGTAGGTTTAAGTTCAGGACCTTTACTTATTAGACAAGCACCGTACATTTTGAGACACACTTTTAGCTACAATTATACAACTTAAGGAAATATGAAGATTTCTCAAAATGTATTGTTTAGGAACTTGAACCATCAAATCAAGTGAGTAGGACATTTGTACGGTGCTTACCACAGGGCAGACATTATCTTCCCAGGTTTTACCCTTTCAGTGTTCACTGTGTTTCCAAGACAGAGGTTCTGTTGCAAGAGTTCTTGGTTTTACACAGACCTTAAGGCATATTATACTATTCCTGAAGGAGGGTTTCATTTATCAATTTTCATGGAAAACTACATACAGTCACGTCTTAAAAGCAATTCCTTTTTCCAGTGTTATGGTATAAATTCAGAAGTATTTAGTTTAATACAAATTAGACCAGCTTTTAAAATGCACTTGAGTAATCTGGGATTATATTTTAGTACTGTAGTGATTCTTTACCTCTGTAACCTTCATGACACGGCTCTCAGGATGGGATATCTCTATAGTGTGTTTTCAACATCTCTACTTCCTTGAAAGAACTAGTATTGAAGTTTCCACTGTCATTTTCCGCAGTCTCCAGCTGAGGTGTGCCCTTGAGGATCTGAGAAGGCTGAGTCAGGCACCAGTGTGGGTCTTGGTCTCTGGTAGCTGAACAGGAGTTGAAAGGGGCAGTTCATGGGGGTAGTTTGAACACAGTGTTCAATGGATCACAACACCATGGCTACAAACATGTCTTCTGATGTTTGTTCCCTGCTGATTGTGCCCCCAGAAATCTTTCTAGAAATGAAATTTGTCATTTCATAGCCCAGAATGACCAGAAGGCCATGTGATTCCCTGGGGGGGGGGGGGTTCAGTACAGCACTGTGTGAATGCAGGCATAGAGACATCAATATTAAATTAGATACTTGTTTTATCTTTTTTCTGTGACTATCTGTGATCAGCAGTATTGCTGTGCTATAGTGTAACAGAGTTATTTTCTTGTTATATAAATCTTAGAGTGATGTTCTTACTTAGAAATGTGCAAGAGAATCACTTAAAGAAAAAGATATACACCTTACTTATCACAACAATATTTTATATTCATAGATCCTGTGAGGATTTTAAAATTACTGTGCTTTTAAACAAGAAGCAAATATAGTAAACATAATCCTACTTAAGTAAACTTACATACTGAATCCTACTTAAGTAAACTTACATACTGATTCCATGAATAATTAAGTCATTATACTATTTTGATTATGAGAATAATTATATGAGCTCATATTATATTAAAAGGCACCAGTTAATATGTGATGAAATTATGAACATATTGTGTAAGCTATATTAAAAAATCTACAAAATAAACAACTATGAGATGCAAGTTCTAGTTTGCTTCTTACAAATGTATACTTTACAGAGTAAAGGTCATAGAGACAATCATAATTTCTTTAGTGAAAGGAAATTTCTTTAGTGAATTAGTATGTACCATCCATGAACTAAATAAAGTTATCTTACTAATTTTATAGATCTTTCTTGGGTTTAGTCCGTTATATGTCATTACACACAGATATCTATATTTTATATAATAGTTCCATTTTTGAAGTTAGTCCAAACATGAATTGCATGGACTTTTTCCTGTTCTATCTTTTCTTGATTTTTTTTTCTTTTTGAGATGGTGTTTTGTTATGTGGGCTACATTAGCTTTGAATCCTCCTGTCCTGTCCTGGTAAAATAGGTAGGTACCACCACGCCTGGCTAAATTACATGCTTTTATTTTATTTAATAATTGTTTATATTTTATTTTATTGTCAATGTGATGTGCAGAGGAGTTACACTTACATTTTTTATGGGTTCAAAACCTAATGGTTTATTGTAACATTAATTTGTAGAAAGTAACAATTAGGAAGCCTACAGAGTGGGAGAAGAACTTCAACAACCAAACAACAGACAAAGGCCTCATATCTAAAATATATCAACAGCTCAAAAAATTGAATCACTCCAAAACTAATCTCCAAAGTAACAACCATCCCATTAAAAAATGGGCCAAAGACTTAAAGAGAGTCTTCTCTGAAGGAGAAACAAAAATGGCCTATAGACACATGAAGAAATGCTCAACATCTCTGGTCATAAAAGAAATGCAAATCAAAACAACTCTAAGATTCCACCTCACTCCAGTTAGAATGGCCAGGATCAGGAAAACGAATAATAACAGATGCTGGAGGGGATGTGGCCAGGAGGGATCACTACTACACTGTTGGTGGGAGTGCAAACTCGTTCAACCACTATGGAAAGCAGTGTGGCAGTGCCTCAAAAGGCTAAACATAGAACTCCCCTATGACCCAGCAATTCCACTACTTGGCATTTACTCAACCATCCAGAAACAAGGGCATACTAAATCCACTAACACAACAATGTTCATTGCAGCACTATTCACCATAGCAAAGATATGGAACCAACCTAGATGTCCCTCAGTTGATGAGTGGATCAACAAGTTGTGGTATTTGTACACAATGGAATTCTATGCTGCTGTCAGAAAGAATGACATCGCCCCACTTGTTAGGAAATGGAAAGACTTAGAAAAAATCATATTAACTGAAGTAAGCCAGACTCAAAGGAACTTAGGCTCAATGGTTTCCCTCATTCGTCATGATCAGTAGAAACCTTGGGCTCTACTAGCAGAGATCTGCAATAGAGCAAAACCTTGATACATAAGGCCATATAGTATGAAGCTAATTGAAAGGACCTCCAGGATATTGAAACAAAAGCCATATAATGAATGATTGCTGTCCTTAATGTACTATGTTGTCTCTCATCTCCTTTGCTGTCCCTTGGTTATCTCATATTGTTATAGTATCTCACTTTGTTATCTGATATATTGAATTTATTTGTATTTGGATATTTGAAATTAGATAGGGAAGGGGGGAAAACCAAGACGGGTGGGGGGTGTGGGGGGGGGAGGGAAACGAGTACCAAGACATGTGAAAGGGTATCAATGTATGTGAATTAATGCACCTTCTATCTGGCAAATATCATGTAACCCTTTTACTAATTACAATAAAAAAATTAAAAAAATAAAAAAAATAAAGTAACATTCACATGTGCTTAGCATACATTGTAGCTCAATAAATATTTATTGAATAAACACCTAAGTGGATACAATTACATTCTTAAGGTAGTGAGTAATTATTTCTTGAACACTGTTACCCTTTCCCATGTTTTTCTCTAAATTTTCCTTTTGCCACCCCCTCCCAAGTTGTAAAGTTCATTTCAAACATATTGTCTTGTGAATATTGCTGCTATACTAGTTTACCCTTTGTCTTTTGTCTCATGTTTTTATTTCTTTAGTAGTCTGTGTTTTCTCATTTTTGCTTTATTGAATACTGTTCTCTTGATATTGATTATTTCCTTTATTATCTGATCAATCTCCCAGTAGCCTCTTTTTCTTCTCCTTATTGTTTTACCTTGTTTCAGAATTGGCAGTGAGATTAATTTTCACCCTTATTTTTCCTGGAGGAGTGCAATTTCATATATATATATATATATATATATGATTCCATAAAAAGAAGAGAAAAAGCAACACAATGCAAAAGAACTAAAAATATAATTGTGAAGAATAGAAATATACATGTGAATTTATGTACTTTACACTTGGTAAATTGCTTTCTAAGAATTCCATTCTACAAGGGAAAAAAAGGTTACATAATGTGTGTGTGTAACTATCAAGTGGAATGCCAAACTGTTTGCTTCCTGCTTCTAAGACATATTATCTAATAGGAATCCAGGTAGATCTAGTCAGAGCTACTGTTCAGTACATCTTTGAAGTCTGGAGCTCTGCAGTACTTACATGCACACTGACTCACTGGACAATAACATGTTGCAGTGATTTTTTTTGCCCTAAATTACAAGTTATAAAAAGGAAATTCTCAATTGAAATGGGATAGGAAAGTGGGGAAAACAAGATGAGGGGCACTGGTAGGGGTTGGGAAATAGGGACCAAGACATGAGAAAGGGTAACAATGTATGTGAAGTAATGCATCTTCTATCTGGTGAATATAATGTGTCCTTTCTATTAATTACAATAAAAATATACTAAAAAATAAAAGCAAAAAAGGAATTTCTCACCAGTTGGTTCACACCTCTCATCCTAGCTACTCAGGAGGCTGAGACCTAAGGATTGAGGTTCAAAACCAGCTGGGCAGGAATGTGTATGAGAGTGAGATTCTTATCTCCAACTAACCCCATAGAGCCAGAAATGGATCAGTAGTTCAAATGGTAGAGTGCTATTCTTGAACAAAGTGCAGAGGAACATGCCCAGTCCCTGAATTCAAGGCCCAGGTCTGTCACAAAAAAAAGAGAAAAAAATGTAACTGTAAACTCTGCTATTCATCATCTCCACAATAAAATTTGAAAAAGATAAAATTTTCAACAAATGTAAGATTAATATTGCTTAACAACATGTCAAAATTGATAAAGTACTTAAAGTAAGAGATTTATTATCGCAAGTTTAAAATTATCATTATTTTTAATATTTAATAATAAGTATGTTAGTGCATCATATCTTTGAATGTTTCAGTATTTCTCAAGTTATTGTTTCTTTTGCTGAAATTAATCTTACTAATTTAGGATGTTTAGCACTTCAGTAAATTTCCTGTGTTGATTTGAAATATTTTACAGATGTGATCAGAAATGAACTTGATACAGATAACTACAGAAGAGCCAAATATATACAAATATGTGTATATCTACTTATTTGGATTTCTTTTGCTGGCTTCATAGAGTATGTTTTTTTTGTTTTGTTTTGTTTTTGCCAGTCCTGGGCTTGAGCTCAGGGCCTGAGCACTGTCCTTGGACTTTCTCAAGGCTAGAGCTCTACCACTTGAGCCTCAGCACCACTTCTAGCTTTTCTGTGTATGTGGTACCAAGGAATCGAACCCGGGTCTTCATGCATGCTAGGCAAGCAGTTTAACCACTAGGCCAAACTCCTGGCCCGAGTATGTTTTTTCTAAAACTTACCTATGTCTGTTTCTGTCTCTGTTTCTTCTACTTTCTATATCAAGAAATTTAAAAACCTGAACTGAACGAATAGAGTTACTACTCATAGCTATCATCTAAATTTCTTGAATATGTATGTATAAGTATTCATTGTGTCATTTATATTCAGAACAAGTTCTGTAAAATATTTTTACAATTATGGTTAAACCGCATTTGACTATGAGAAGGAATTAGTCATATGTCCAATGTCATCATCATCAACATATGACTCATTAAATATGAAGTAAGAAGATCATGGCATACACTGAGATTCATGTTAGAAAATGCATTGAGGACTTCTTTGGACAGAAAGAAGAAAGAAAATTTGACTATGGTCCAAATAAATCTCACAGCTTTATGAAGCTAAAGAAATCAGTGAGTTTGGAAGGTGTACTATTCAGTTTTATAGAATTGTCAGTTACTAATGAGCAGTTCTAAGAAAGATTTAAGAAGTTGTTGGCACAAATGTATGGTTTTGTTGCTTTAGCTTGCATCCATTCTAGATACTAGCCTTCTCTGGACCCATATGGTGCCTCACAAAACAGTTTAGAATGATTTAAGGATGAAAATATGTGGGAACATTATCACACTATATATGTGTATATGTATCATATATCTGATATATGACATATATGATATATGATTTATATATATCATAATAGCTACATCCCAATACAGCTACTTATAAGAAGACATTTTAAACTGAGTATGTCCTTTCATTATAGTAAACAATGTCACAATATGAGGTAAATTAGTTGATACAATCATTTATGTCCCAAGTAATGAATACAAAATTAAGACAATTATGATGCAGATGGAAGAATAGGTACTCAGATTTAGGAGGTCAATCTAATAAGCTTAGTAATGGGCTAGAATGAATGGTGGGTATGATGGGCTACAGAATATCAATGATTTACAACAGTTTTCTGTGTTGGCACAAAAATTTGAGTTTCTGATCGCTAAACATATGAAAGTGGAGACAAATGGTAAAAAATAAAATGGTATAAACAGCTTAAGAACATTAGAGTTTTTGATGACCTCATGTTATGGTGACCAACTGGCACGAAGATAATTATTCTGAAATTCAGCAGACTTGAGGAGCAAAAGGGTCACACAGTTTAATAAACTACAGCCACAGATGGAGTCATGAGGCTCCACTTTGGAGAGTAATAGAGTAAGAAGGAGGTCCAGTTGAGAAATAACACAGAAGTCTTTGACGCAGATGTAGGAAATTCAGTAGAATGAATGAAGAGATGGCATGGAATCCATTGACCAAGGATAATCAATTAGGAAGTTGCAATCAATTCTGGTTAATGTCTCAAATGAGTCCAGCTATTTAAATACCAAGTAAGTTTCTTGGATTGATCCTGCAAGAAAAGACAATATCATATCAGAAAAAAATCTCTTGGGTATTTGATTTTGTTGTGAGAAGGTTGATGAACCAATAGAAAGCATGAAGGGAAAGGAGATTGTCGTAGAGGTTGGCTCTGGCCCACATGTGTTTTGAACTGCATGATTTGTTTTGGAATGAATAACATTTTCATACTACTGGTAACTCTGAGCTTTTCCATTGCTTTTGCTATTCAATGGAAAACAATTTTCCATTTATCACTCACAAAGTATCCTCATTAAAAAATAATAATCTACTTACATCTTAAACATAAACTCATTTTTTTACAATTCTAACAACTTGAGAAAAATGCAAAGTCCTATCAAATCTCAAATACATTCTCTGTCATTCTTTACTGATTGTCTGATTGATTGACTGATTGATTGATGGCTGCCAGTCCTAATTTTGAAATGTTTTCTTGAGACCACATATATACTCTTTTTTTTATAATCAAAGCACATTTTACTCACAGACATGTTGAACTGAAACCCTTCTGCACATATATACTCTTAAGGACAAAGCCAGCATTCTATTTTCCTTTAAACTGGCTACATCGAGCTCAGTCCTTCCATTGCTACTTGAGTTTGTCTGTGGATTTTTGGCAAATTTGTTCTCTTTCTTCAATGTTAAAAACAGATGTTTTTTTTTTTTGCAGGAGGGTTTTATGGAACAATAGTTACAACAAAATCTCAAGGTTTAAAAACAGTTTTTTGTGCATATTTTATGTTGTAGAGATGCATGCATAATGAATATGAAGAATCCAAATAGTTTCACATTTTAAATGGAGTTTATTAGTGCTTTACAGTACTTCTGTAAAACAATAGATTTTTAAGCTCCTGAAAGTTGGTTGCACTTTACCCTTCACAGAACATCTGGAGATAGATGCTTGCCTATTCCATACTCCCCCTTAAAAAAACCCCACACTTTGATTAATTTTGTATTTCCAGAGAGGGTTTCATAGTTGCCATTTTCTCATTTGCTCTCCTCACATTGTTCTTGAACAGGCAGTATGTCTTCTTACACCTCCTACCTCCTACTGTTTCTCAAAAGCAAATGAGTTTAGCATCTCAGGATCCCTTATGTCCTCACCCCAGCAAAGCAATTTTCATGCTCTGCCATAACAAATCTAAATCAGTGTAAAAAGAAGGTTACTTCCTTCCTATCTTTACCCTAAGCCTTTGTCTTAGTCCCAGTTGTGTCTTCAGTTAAAGTTGACTAAGTAAAACATGACACTGCTTATTTCTGTAAATGAAATGACTTTGGATAAACATCCTGGTTGTTGAGAATCACTTACCTTACTATCATTCATTATTTTTGCTCATTCATTAGTTTTTTGCTCATTCATTATTTTTGTTGAGCTTTGAAATTTCAATTAATGTGATCAATTTCAATTTTGAAAAAGTTTGGCGAGTTTTTGAGAGGTCAATTTAATCTACTTTATCCCCCTTCCTACTGATTTTATTTATTGACTGCCACTCATGGGGGGATAGGAGAGAAATAAAATTTCTGTATGTTTATTAATGTATAACCTATATACTTACACTCAGATAAAGTCAGTTCCTTGAAGTGGCAGGAAGCATGGAGAAACACATTGGCAAATACTGCTTTTATTCATTCAATTCAAGAGAGGAAAATAGTAGAAAAATATTGGAAGAAAACAAGATGAGGGTGGGGGTTGGGAGGAGGGAAATGGGGACGAAGACATGAGAAAGGGTATCAATATATGTGAAGTAATGTACCTTCTATCTGGCAAATATAATGTAACCCTTCTATTAATTACAATAAAAATATATAGAAAAAAGAAAACACAAGAAGAACAATGCTATTGGTTATAAGTAAAAAGTTTTTGAATAAGATCCCAAGTCATATCACTGAAAGGAAACACATAGGAATAATATAAAAATTATGTCAAACCAAAAAAACTTCTTCACGGATTGAAAAGAAACAATATGAAACAGTATAAAAAAAACACCAGAATGGAAAAAATGCTTATAAACCAGAGGGTTAATATTTAGACTACAGAAAGAACTCAAACAATTCAGCCGCAAAGAGCAACCTGGAGAAGGTAAATGATCAGAATAGATAGTTTTCATAGGTTACAAAGTCCCCATGATGTATATGAAAAAATACTCAGAATCACTCATCTTTAGGAAAATCCAGATCTAATGAATTGTTATCTCTTCAGAATTGGACTGGCTGGAATTACAAAAAGAAAACTTGACAAATTTTATACAGTCTATGAGGGTTTAAATTGCTACAGTAATACAGAGATTATTATGGAAGTTTTTCATATAAATAAAAATAGCTGTAACCCAAGAATATTTCTGTTTTACACACACACACACACACACACACACACACACACACACACACACATGCATATCGAGAAGGTGCTTGCAATGCCATGTTTATTGAAGTATTATTTACAATAATGAGCTAAGCTGTGGAATCGATAGGTGGACAAGTGAATTTAAAAATGCTGATAGCTCAAGCCTGTAATCCTAGCTACTCAGGATGCTGAGATTTGAGGATGGCGGTTTGACGGCTTGGCAAGGAAAGTCTGTGGGATTCATCTCTAACAAACCGTGAAAATATGGAAATGGAGCTGTAGCTGAAATGGTAGAGCTAACCTTGAGCAAAAATAGCAAAGGCACGGAACGAACCCAGATGTCACTCAGTTGATGAATGGATCAACAAGATGTGGTATTTATACACAATGGAATTCTATACTGCTGTTGGAAAGAATGACTTCGCCCCATTTGTAAGGAAATGGAAAGACTTAGAAAAAATCATATTAAGTGAAGTAAGCCAGACTCAAAGGAACATAGGCACAATAGTTTCCCTCCTTTGTCATAACCAGCAGAAACCCTGGGCTCTTCTAGCAGAGATTTACAATAGAGAAAAACCTAGATACATAAGACTAAATGAAAGGACCTCCAGGATATAGAAACAAAAGCCATATAATGAGTGATTGTTGTCCTTCATGTACTATGTCATCTCTCATCTCTTTTGTTGTCCCATGGGTATCTCATATTGTTCAGGATTTCAGCTTGTTATCTGATATATTGTATATATGCATGTTTGGTTATTTGAAGTCGGATAGGAAAGGGAGGAAAACAAGACTAGGGATGGGGTTGGAAGGAGGGAAATGGGGAGCAAGACTTGAGAAAGGGTATCAATGTATGTGAAGTAATGCACCTCTATCTGGTGAATATAATGTAACCTTTCTATTAATTACAATAAAAATATATGGAAAAATAAAATAAAACAAAAATAAACAAAAAAAATTCAGGGGCAGTGACGGGGCCCTGAGTTCAAGCCCTAAGGCTGGCACCTCATGCAGGCAGACAGTAGGAATGATCAAATGGAGGAAAGGAAAGAAAGGAGTCAAATATGTCAATGGATTCGATCACCGCTGAGGAGGGGACACCAAGTAATCCCAGAGGGCTGGCGACACAACTGGCTATGAAGGAGAGGGTCTGGGGAGTCAGCATAGTCAAACAAGGAAACTCCTGAGCTGTGACATCAGGCCGCTGCAGCACAGGGGCATGCCAGAAGCAATGTATATTTTCAGATAGGTCTAACAATGGAGCTTTTCCCAGAATTTTCGGGGTGGGGCTCTGAAAGTGGGATCTTTCTGATAACCAGGGAGTCACATCTTCCCGGTGAGACCTTAAGCTATGTGGGCAAGAACGGTTCCCATCACACACACACACACACACACACACACACACACACACACACACACAAAGGGCGTAACATGCATAACCAATGGAGTACAATACAACCATAAGTGATATTTAAATAAGGACCGTTTCTCTCTTTGATCACAGTTAAATATGTAAATAAATCTGCAGTTCACTAGGTAGGCCTGGTCCTCCCATGTTCTATTGTTTTATGGTATAATGCCTATAATTGAGTGCAGAATCTCTTAATAAATTTATAATTTAGCTAGTTCCCTACATGATGCATTTATAGTCCATTTAGTAATGGTGTTTTACTTTTTCATTTCTAAACTGACAACAATGCTAATTTAGTTATATGTAGAAATAGTGGACATAAAATGACTTTTCAGGACCTCTAGGATATGGAAACAAGAGCCATATAATATGTGATTGTTGTTCTTAATGTACTATATTATTTCTCTCCTCTTTTGTTGTCCCTTGGTTATCTCATATTGTTAAAATATCTTAACTTGTTATCTTGTATATTGCATATATGTTGATTCATTTACTTGAAACAGAATAGGGAAGGGGGAAAACAAGATGGGGAGAGGGGGTGGGAGGAGGAAAATGGAGACAAAAAACATGAGAAAGTGTATCAATGTTTGTGAAGTAATGCACCTTTTATCTGGTGAATATAATGTAACCCTTCTATCAATTACAATAAAAAAAGAAAATTTAAAAAATAACTTTTCACTGGAAACATTTTATTATTTATTTAGATACTATTTTATCAATTTCATTAGTTATGTTATATCTTCTGTCACTTTCAGCATTTTATAACTGATGGAACAGAAAATAAAAACATCAAAAAGAACAGCCAGTTCTGATGTGCATCCTTCAAAAATCAATAATTAGGTACAAGAGTACTGAACAGATATTATAAAAATGTCCTGTATAAATTAAGTACACATGTTGTCATATGACTAG
This sequence comes from Megascapheus bottae, assembly GCF_031878675.1. Taxonomy (NCBI): domain Eukaryota; kingdom Metazoa; phylum Chordata; class Mammalia; order Rodentia; family Geomyidae; genus Megascapheus; species Megascapheus bottae. The sequence goes on from NC_143519.1 coordinate 13,810,260, forward strand.
AGCAAAATAGTATACAAAAGAGAGGAAACATAAAGAGTAGAAATGAGTAGAAAGAGAATAGAGGAGGGAATGATGAAAAAGGAAGGGATGATGGAATGAAGGAAGGAAGGAAGGAAGAAGGAACAAGGAAAGAGAAAGGAAGGATAGAGAAAGGAAGGAAAAAGAAAGAGGAATGGAAAGAAAAGGAGGAAAGGAGGAAAACAAGCAGGATGGAGAAAAAGATTTTAAAAGGAGGTAGGAGCCTTAGTTGAAAGGAAGAAAGAGAAGGAGAGAAAAAGGGAAAAGATTAAATCCAATGTGGGTGAAGGAATGAATGAACAGAAGTGGAGAATAGGAAGGAGAGAAAGGATGAGCAAATAACCCATAACAGGCTAATTTTTAAAATTAGGAAGTTAAGTTGGTAAAAGGAAATTAGCATTAGACTGAGTGTCAAAATACTTCATTTGTATTTTTAAATCTGCCAGTAGTTTCCAGACTAAGTAATTTAAAATATATTAATCTCCGTATCTTCAACTTCTCAACCTGGATATATAAATATTTAGATTAGCATCTTTAAGCTTTTTATTCTTTGAAAAATTTTTCCCAGGAGACAAATTAAAGGAAAAATAGGAACAACCTTAGCCAATGGTGGTGTTTAGATAAGACACAGTTTGAATATCATCGTAACTGAACCAACCTACAAAATACCTTCCCTGGACAGCTAGTGTAAATTGGGTACATCAGGTCCATTTGACTCAAGAGATTAGAGCCAGGCCCTCTCTTGATGTGTCAGCAACAAGACAAGGTGATGGGTAATGTACTCCAAGGGTGGCATGAGTCTGACATTCATTTCCAATGATGTTGCTGTTTATGATATCTGTGGGAGGGCTGTAATGCAAGAATACACCCAAGAGACTGGCTGTAAACTTATATTAGGCAATCAGGGAGATGGTGATAAACACTACTTGAAAGAAGCTAGTGACACAAACATATTTCACCAAAAGCCTGGAATATAAGAATTCAGATAAAGCTGTGCATCTGGTTAGTTCTGGCAGTAGAATTTATACCCTGTGAGTAGATCAAATCACATAAAAACCAAGGTTCCTTGAAGAAGTCAGTTGTCTGTTTTTACCGATCACTTGAGCTATAGGGTATGTTTCTGGTTGTCTCTAGAATGGGAAGCATTTATTTAAGCCACAGATTTTATTTAAAAGGTTGTTTATAAGACCCTCTCAACCCTAATTTCAATTATTTTCTGACATGCTGTATTTTCTTTTATAGATACCAAGGCCAAATGTATTGGTAAATCTGTACTTGAAAAAATGTCCTGATTTTTTTAGGTTTGAAATGTGCATTCAGGTATTTGCATTTTAATAATTTGTTCCCAAATTGCTAAAACATAGTGTAAATGGGTAACTATTCTTCATACTGTACCAGATATTAAATCTTAAAAGGCGAGGTTGGTTCATGGAACACCCCCTTGATTCTACCTTAAGAGCAGAGTGACCTAAATCTTTTCAAAGTGAGCAAGTGGAACATATCTTGTTGAATATTTTTCTCTGATGAATATGCACAAAGTAGAAAATTGGGAAATGTCAAACGGTTCAAGACAAAGAACAAAAGCAGACACACACTAATATACTTTTATAAAAATAAAATTGTTAAAATGTGATCCAAACTATTTGAAAATCTATCATCCTATATGTATAATGGTATAGTTACTCAATTAACTCAAGAGAATTGGTCCTAATCACCAATCTTCCAATCCAGGATGCTGAATGTACAATATGTTTGTATACACCACAATATACTTAATGATTTCCCTATCTGATAACATTCTAGTTAACATTGAAGATATTCATTGTATTGTCAACAACAATGTGTATTTGGCAATATTTAACAAATCATTTTCTTCTCTTTCTGAATTTCTCACCTGGAAACTTAGCAACTAGAAGAGGGCATTCTCATTCTCAGCTTTCCTGCCCTTCTCTTCCTCCCTGTCATTTTGCAGAATCTGCCTGGAAGTGCACTGCCAAGTGAAACTGGCAGGAAAAAAAAAGTGAGTTCTCCTCAGAGAACCAGGCTATCCACTCACCACTGAGTAAAATTCAAGTTCTTGCATATGAACAGCCAAGTCACAAACTTGGAAACCAGACACAGTCAGCTGTGGGCATTTGGCAAGGCACAAAAAGGGCAAATTTCATATCACATCATGGCACACCAAAGTGGCTTGTAGAGATAAGACAGGGAGGGAAGGGCTCTGTCTCTGCTCTTCATAGAGTGATTGATTAGAATGAGGGAAGTGATGCTGACCTGAAAGACATGCGGGCTTTCAGAAGGAATAAGCATTGTTAAGTGAGTATTAAATCTTCCCTGGAATCTAATGGGATTATTTTGGACATTCAGTACTTAGGGGATGCTTTTCTTCTTAAAACTGTTTTCTATTTTTACACTTCCGCAACTCTAGCAATAATTCTAATCCCCATTTCAGTCTTATGGAAATATTTGAAGAATTTTATACATGAAAAATTAAAATGTGGGAAGCTCTTATTATGAGATCTAGTATATATCAAAGAATTTCAAGCCATTACCCATCCCTGCCAAAAATGTTTTTGACTTTGCTGCTCTCTGATGTGTGTAAGTATTATTCCATGGTGAACGAGCCTTGCAAAAGGAAGAAAATAGCAGAGGACAAGACTATAATTCAAGGAAATCTAACTTTTTTCATTCAGTATCAATGCTCAAATAAAAGACCATACCCTTTTCATTAATTCCTATTAATTCTACTTTCCTCCATCTATTTCTTTCTCCTTATACAGTAATGGCTTTCATACCAAAATATATTTCCTTTTCTGGTTGAACCATTCCAATGAGAAACATCCGAACAAACACTTTCTGTCTATATGACGCTATCGATTGTAGTTTTTGTTTAGGAAATATCAAACCACATTCTCCTCATCTCCTGAAACTGTAATCCTACCATCTTAGTCTCTCAAGTAAATTAAAGATAAGACCCATTGTCTCCAATCTGGGCAATAGAATTTTGTAGCAATCATAGGATAAAAGAAGTAAAAGATACAGAGAAGGAAAAGGAAAAGCTGAGGAACATCTCACAATCCTTCCAGATACTGTTCCTGCAATTAAAGAAAATGAATTTACAAAACCTTTAGCATTGAAGCTTGTTAGGAGAAATTTGTAGGCTGTTTTTGAATATTTAGGTATAATTTTAGCATATGTATTGTAGAAAATATATTTTCAAGACCAACTTTTGCAGTTGGAGTTTTATCCACAGAATTCTATAGTCAAATTTAAAATAAACCACAAAATATATTATGTATAAGCAAAGTATGAACAAGGCATACTGCAGTTATAGTAAAAACATGTATTTTTCTGATATTTGTCTTCAAATTGGAATGTCATATAAAGAATTGCATGAACATTGGTCAAAAAGTTAGCTCCAAAAATAAATCATTTTTAACATAATGGCTACTCAATATCCACCTAAATTGCCTTTTAGTTTGTTAGTGCTTGCTTTATGTTATTTTATATACACATGACATTTGCTGTATGACTATACAACTATTACATTAATCATAAACCACTCATTATACATTTTCTTCTCTCTTACATCCAAAGGTTTTATCCTATTTTGACAATTATGAACTAAGGTTCATAATTTTATACAACCATTTTGAAATGAAGGAAGAAATGCATTCATGATCGCAGGATTTATGTATGTGATTATCAAAAGACTAAACCATCTTTTCCCCCTCCTTCCCTTTCCTATTTCAGATAAACAAATAAATGTATATATAATATACCAGATTACAAGGTAAGATACTGTAACAATATGAGAATAACCAAGGGACAACAAAAGAGATGAGAAATAACACAGTACATTAAGAATAACAATCACACATTATATAGCTCTTGTTTCCATATTCTGGAGGTACTTTCACTTAGCCTCATCCTATATGCCCTTATGTATTTAAGTTTTAAGCTATTGTAATCCTCTGCTAAGAGAGTCCAAGGTTTGTACTAATTATAAAGCAAGATGAGGGGAAGGGGTGGGGGTGGGAAATGGGGATGAAAACATGAGAAGGGGTATCAATGTGGGTGAAGGAATGCACCTTCTACCTGGCAAGTATAACTGTAACCCCTCTACTAATTACAATAATATATATATATATATATATATATATGAAAAAAGGACTAAACCATAGGCTGGTGCATAAGGCTTTTATCAAAAAAAATAATCATTTTCATCATCATTTTGAAAATTCTAGGACTTAAATGAAGGCTTAGGAAATTGGATAATAGAAACTGACTCATGTCTCAGAAAATTAGGAGTCACTTTTACTTGGAAGCAGTAGGAATATATGTTAGGGAGAAATCATCTGCCTTTAATTAGAGGCAATCCTAGAGTGCAAGAAAGAAGTAGTCATACAAAATTGTTCAAGGTGGACCTAGGGAGGGGCTACAGCTGACAAGTAATTTAGTAGCTCTGTATTAACTACTATCTCATATTTCACTACTTTGAAATGAAAAATGTCAAACTGATGTCATCTGAGCTATAGGCAGTGATGAACATATCTACTCTCAGGGCAACATAATATGTGACAAAACAGCCTCCCCCTCACCACCGTGAAGCGGGCGTTGTGGCATCTGTCTGGTGACTAGGAATGGTGATTGGTACTGATATAATTGGTACGCATAAAATAAGAGAAGCAACAGGATGCTGCCATCTCCCAAACCAGGAGGAAAGGAGCAGAACAAATGGCTCTGGACTTTGTACAAGGCACAAATAGGGTGAGAAAAGCATTAATTCCTAGCAAGATTGAAAGAAGATTATAATAAATTCTAATCTTTTTATCCATTAAATCTGCTTACCTTATTCTCTGTTATCGCTTCCTTTTGCTCTATACATCATGAAATACATTAAGTTTGTCGGTACAGTTATTTTCTCTATATATATTTATTTTCAATATATTTCATATGAAATCAGCACGAGTAGCACTAGTACATTTAAATCTAGTGACTAATTCAATTATTTGGAGTGGAATAGTTAAAAACCTCTGAATGAAATCCTTACCTGAATTGAAATCTGTATCAAGTGGGGTGATGTCTTGAGACTAGATGAGATTTTTAATGCTTTCTACAAACTTATCAGAGTAGAAAAAGAATAAAGACTTTGGATGAAGAAATAGATCTGTTATTTCGATGTCTAATATTAATATATAGCTAGTGAATAAATTTTATTTTATTGACAGGGTGATGTATAGAGGGATATTTTTGCTACAGGAAAAGGTAACTGGGGAGTAGAAAGATGCTAGGAAATCATAGGGTAGCACGTATGTGTGTTATCAAAAGATCCTTCAGAAATCTGCTTGGTGGTCTCTGTAAAATGATCAGGGGAAAATTATCATATCTGTGGATGGTTCAATCTTGATTAGAAAGAATAAGGCTTGATACAGATATGTGTGAATTTTTAGGAAGCTATGGTGGGTGGCATTTATTCACATTTAAGAACATGGAAATGCTGTCTGCATAGGAAAAGGAAAGAACTTGACCCAAATATTTTATTTAAACTAGGAAGTCGAATTGCAAAGATAATGCCTTGGGCCTATCTACTATTTTTTTTCTAAGTGTATAACTGCACTCCATTTCTCTCATCTCCATGCATTTGCCTGAGGCTACCAGGAATGAGTTTTACGCAGCGTAATTGAGTAGAGATATATATTGCCATTTCTAGACTTAGAAAAATAAGAACAACACAACAACACAGTTTGCTTTGCAAATATTCCATGTCTTCTCCTCTTTCATTGTTGATACTGGATACAAACAAAAGACAGCGAAGAAATTCCAGGTGTTCGTGTCAGAATATCCCTAGAAGGAATCTTGCATGACAGAGAGCTGAACTTGCTTTCCTCATCCCACAGGCTCTAAATTGGACTCAAAGTATGAAGGAAAAATAGATTTTTTGGTATTGAAACAGCTATAATCACATTGTCTGTTTTATGAAAGTTGATTTTTATTTCTAAAAAATACCAAGTAGTCTACCAATCCCTTAATAATATAAAATTGGGTCTAAGATTAGAATAATGCTGCATGCTGCTTATAATATGCTACAACATCATAGTGCTTTATATATATATTCATATATAAATGCGGTTCTTATTCTATAATATGATCTAGTTTTTAAATTCATTTGGTTGTCCTAATAAAATTTGGGCTTAAAGTCTGTTCATTTCTAGCTTATAAAAAGTATTTAAATTATGTGAATTCCGGTGAGAATTGTGATGTAAACTCCAGACCCAGGCTTAGGCACAGCCGCCATAAGCAGGTGAGGCTACTGCTTATTATATAGCCCTGCAACATGCTACATGTAGCCTACTTGGAGAAGGTATCATTTTTTTTAATGTATGTTGTAGCATTCATTGATTATGTCATGGGTTTGATCGTTCTCTAATTACTGGTGAACTTGTTATTTTAATATAAAATTTTATGTTATTTCCTGTAATATGACTAGGTCATGCATGTTGACATAGCTCTTGTATATGTTGATGCTTGAAGGTATTTGTTTGATATGGGCCAATTAAAATGTTCAGTTATTCTCAAGGTGAAGGATTCTTTTTGTCTATAGATATAGATGCTTTAAAATTCTACCCTGATCCTCATAATGAAAATGTGATACTATGGGTTATTGTGCAGATTTTCATCTTTATAATAAAATATAGCAATCCAATCTACATTACACATTTTTCAATTACTAATCCAATATTTTTGGCCAGTCCCAGGGCTTGAACTCAGGGCCACAGCACTGTCCTTGGGTTTTCTCAAGATAGCACTCTACCACTTGAGCCACTGCATCACTTCCAGCTTTTCTATGTATGTGATGCCAAAGAATCGACCCCTGACCTTCATGCATGCTAGGCAAGCACTCTATCACTAGGCCAAACTCCCAGCCAATATAATCCAATATTTTTACTCGAGTTCTTTAAAAAAATCCAAAAAGCAAATTTTATTTCATGTTAAATGCCTTATTTTTAAAGAGAGCATCTATTTAAGAGAGCAAACCTAATTGGCTCAAAATAACTTGCATTCCTTTCTCTGTGTAAAAAGGATTAACAGAAGGAAAGGAATAATTCAATGTATCCCACTTAAACTGAATTTACTTCATTTAGCTTTCACAGTTCCTATCATGGAAAAGGCATGAATTGTAAGCTCACAATCATGAAAAAGTTCCTATTTCTATCAATAAAAAGTTGACCTAGCCATTTTAGAAAAAATTTACACAAAGTAGGTACCCTATTAAGAAAAGATTATGTTAATAACATATTTGAAACTGCTAAAAAATACTCAATTTTTAAATGGCTTCTGGCTAAAGAACACTTACCACATAAATTTATCTTATTACATTAAATGTAAAATTCATGTTCCATTCCAAAATCTTCCCTTAGAACACATATTAAACATTTACTACAGGATAACATAAGATTGGCTTATATTATTTTATCAAGAATTATGCCATTTTAATGTGTCTTACATATTCATAGGTTCTGAAACAATTCTCTAATTCTAATATTTACCTGATCATTTTGATATAGAGACACCAGAAGTTCTTTCAGATTTTACCACATGATATAAATTATCATGCAAAAAAATCCTGCATGTGATGGTTATGAAAATTGACTTCTTTTGGCATTCTATAACCTCTTTTCCTGAAGGAACACAGTGAGCCAAGCCAAATTTTTCTTCCAGTTTGGCAAAGAGTTAGTCAACAGGAGATAGCCAGAATTCACTTTTCCAAAGTTAAAAAATGTTAATAATTCAATAAGAAATTAAGAAGTCAATAGTAAGAACAGGTGGCAGATTTAATATAGTATTCCCATGCTAAAATGTACGACATTTCACAATTTCTGCACAAGTTCAAGATTGGCACTTTTGAGCTTAGAATTTACCTTTGTTGGCTGTCATTTCAGGCTTCAATCAAGTGTTTAACATTCTTGGAATACATGGACATTTCAGATTCACTCAATCTCTAAGTTTCATGTTAAAGTGACAAGAATTCATTTTTGTATGTTAGCAATTATTATTTAATGATTTAACATTGAAATAATACTGGCGAAAGTGTTTTATAATAATTTATACCATATATTCAAAGGAAAATACCTTTTCTATCTTACCACAGTCATATTGAAATATTTGTTCTACTCAGTTTTTCACAACTTACTTATGGTTTCATATAGTTAAGTTCCCCTGTATGAAAGAACATATAGTTGGTCTCTCAAGCCAATGCAAGAAAAAATCTTGTATCAACCCAATGGAAATAAGTCATTTGAAGACAATCAGAAAGTATCCTAACAGGAGCCATTTACTTTTTTCAAGAGAAATGACTGTAATAGAATTTTGAAGATAAAGTTATCATGATAGCAAGTTTATGAACTGAATCTGTTTCTCTCCACGTAAAGAATTTAATGAAATTGTGAATAATAATCATCTCTACCTCTTTCTTTCTTCCTGATTTTTTGCTGTGTCTACTCCAGCTAGAATTTCTGATCTGCCATAATTTTGTTCCTCTCTGGCCATGACAGCCACCATTGCCTTCTATTTCCAAATGACACTTGGCTGGCCTTTCCTTCTTTATTATACCTGTAAATATTGTAGTTCTAGGAGTTAACTCTTGGGATCCCTTTATTTTCTCAGTTGATACATACATACATACATACATACATACATACATACATACACACACACACACACACACACACACACACACACACACACACACACACATACATATTTTTTTTTGTCAGTTGTAGGACTTGGACTCTGGGCCTGAGCATTGTTTCTGAGTTCTTCAGCTCAAGGATACCACCTTAACCTTGAGCCATAGTACTGCTTTCAGTTTTCTGGTGGTTTTTGGAGAAAAGAATTGCATGGACTTTAGTGCCCAGGCTGGCCTTAAACTGCGATCCTCAGATCTCAGCCTCCTGAGTAGCCACCATACCCAGAGTAGTTGATATATTCCTTACTTAGAATTAAAGTATCTTTTATTCTGAATTTGTTAATCTAGCTTTGACTCTTCACTGAAACTCCAGAATTACATATCCAATTGCTTTAAGTTTGACAAGTTCACCTCACCTCTTGCATCTTTTTCTTTATTCCTGGTCTGTGCATTTGAATCTCTTCCTCAAGGTATCCATGCATTCAGCTACTCAAATTGAAAGCTTAAAATTTTTATTTAATTTGAGATTTCCATTATATTTCACCTCCAGCTTTTTAAGATGGCATGTCAATTCTAATTTCAAAGCAGAAATCCATGTGTAGGTATTCAGTATTAAGCTAACACAGCAGAAACCATGTTCAATGTAATAGTTGAAGAAAGTTGATGGCACGTTTGGAGGACGGAAGGGATATTTTTACCTTGCGGAACTCTGTGTATTAAGTCAGAACAAACATCTTACATAATTCCCCCAAATGTTATAGCATGAGATGATATTATCTAAATTTTATATCTCTGAAAACTAATGCTCACACAGCTGCTCAAGCTTGCATAAAAATCCTAGTGTTAGCTGGATACATGTGGCTCATGCTGGTAATATTAGCTACTCAGGAAGCTGAGATCTGAAGATCACAGTTCAAAATCAGCCTGGATAGGAAAGGCTGTGAGACTCTCATTCCCAACTAACCACCAGAAAATTGAAAGTGGAGCTGTGGCTTAAAGTAGTGGAGTGCTAGCCTTGAGCAAAAAAGGTCCGGGGCATAACCCAGGCTCTGAGTTCAAGCCCTACAAGAGCAAAACAAAACAATAAAAATAAAGCTTAGAATTTCAAGTTAGTCTTGAATTCAACTAAGCTGATCTAACATTTGTTAAATTACAATGTTCGGTTTAGCCAGTCTTTTATTTCTGGCAGAACATCATGGTGGAATAATGTAGTTCAACAGATCTACTCACAAGAACTAGAACACAAATAAGGGACAAATAAAAGCACGTGATCAACTTCATCAAGCCAGGTTCTGGTTCCTCCTAATAGCCCATTTAGCTATGACAGTATCAGTGAATTATCTTTTGATGGTCAGATTCCTCATGATCCAGTTATCGCTCAAGAGTGCCACAAGTTGGAGACAAACTTTCCATATTTGAGCTTTTGTAGTAGATACTCCATAATCAAATCATTTGATATTGGCATTCTTTGTGAGGTTGCAAAAGATAAATATTTCAAATAACACCAATTTTCTGGGTGCCAGTACCTCAGACCTGAAATACTAACTGCTCGGTAGCCTTTGATCTGAGGATTGAAGTTTGAAGCCAATCTGGGCAAGAAAGTCTGTGAGACCCTTATAACCAACTTACCTACCCAAAAGCTAGAAGTGGTAGAGCACTAGCCTTGAGGGAAAAAGCTGAGGAACAGGTGCAGGCCCTGAGTTCAAGATCCACAGCGGACTATATAAATAAACAAATAAATAACAAAAATTTCTCATAGAAGCTAAACATCAGATATGCATTTTTATCATTTTGCTTAGACCACTAATCAATGAATTGTAATAGAACCTATATTTACAATTGATATCTACCTATTTTCTTCTAAATTATAAAAATGTATGGCATTATAACTTATATATCACACATACATTTAAAAAGTTCTGACAAAATTATTCTGTGCAAAATAAACATAAAAATAAGACAAATTATTTTCAAAATATTTTTTCAGGTTATAATTTTCTTTTGAACGCAAAACATTTTCATTTAAATTTGAAGATTGGTTTAATATTTAATAGAGTACAGTAACTATTAAGTCTGGTTCAGTTTAGTTCATTAATTCAATAACTATCAGAACTGAAACTATGCCTTAAAATTATCCACATGAAAATAATGAATAGAATACCAGATAATTCATACTTTTAATGTTATGATTAATATGCCTTTTTATAAATTTTTATTGGCATTTATTAAATTAGATTAAATTGGGTATCATCATGAGATTTCTATATATGCATATCATATTTATCCACTTACTCCTTTTTCTAAACACCCTTTCCTTTCTCTCTCTACCTTCCTAGTTGTCTCTTTACTTTCATCACCTTGATTTTGTTTTGTTTTGTTTTACTATAGATTCCACATATGTCAGAAAAAGTATACTCACAATGTTGAGATTAGCATGATCATCTTTCATCTCCAAGGTATCTTTAACTGAATCCTTCCTTGAATTCATAAAGTATTTTCTTCATATTAACAGTCATATTTATATATTTATTACTAATACTAAGCCTAGTAGTGCTAGATAGGAAAAAACAGTCAGTATCTATTAGAATTTCAGTGAGTTAAAACAAATTTTTGTCATGTATCTATAGTGACATTATTGTTTTTCTACTCTCTTCACTGTTTTTCAGTTAATGTCCTGTTCTTATTCTCGAGATGCTTGGTTTTCTCTAACTCTTACATTTCTACTCACTGCCTTTTCCTCAAATGCATTCTAGTTTTTCCAACATTCCTGCACAGGCTGTTGAGCATGACGAGTGAGTCATCCCTGCCTTTGGTCAGTTAGCACATCTGTCATGTCAGCCTTACTTTCATAGGTTGCTGTAACACAGAAGACTTATGATGTTCCACCACATGCCTCTTGGATTCTTTATTGATGAGAAATGAATGTGTTACTGGGACAATTGTTCAATCTACAAGACAAATTCATGTCATTTTATCCAAGTAATCCAGAACTAAAAGACTTCTTCACATGGCTCTCAATAGTCTTGCCTTCACAAAACATGAGTCTTTTCTCACAGAAACCTCATGACACTATTGGGTACCTACCGCATCTGGTCTGAGAAGATGCAGTTCCATGTCTTTTCATGTCACTGTGGATTGAACTCAGAGAGTTCTGCCTGTTAGGAAGGCACTCTACTGATTGAAGTATTCCTGTAGCCCCCTGGGTGGCATAGGAGATTGATTTGCTAAGTAGTATCACTTTTATTAAGGCCAAGATCAGCCAGGTCTATGATCGTATCATGTATGCTTACCCACGTCCTTGGAGAAGATAGGCACACACTACTGGGCCCAGACATGTTGCTACTCCCGTAACTGGGAAAACAAGTAGATGCTACTATGCACAGCCATTTGTTTAAGACAGAGTCTCATATACTTCTTTTATCTTGGCTGGTCTAAACTGCTAGTCCCTGATTTACCCGCCCCCCCCCCAAATCATTAGCATACAGG